>NW_017619515.1:3867646-3990146 GCF_001879475.1 Ipomoea nil
ATTAGATATTACAAAATTTGATGTAAGAAATCTATTTAAAATTATATAAAATCTCATGAATGTAATGTTCTAACATGAATACGAGATGGGTTGGGGTAATAAATTGTAGTGCTAGCATATACGTTATTATGCTCATTTCGTGTACAACTGTAATTTTATTTTATTTTTTCATAATGTTTCTTCTTCTCATTTTTGGTCTAAATACATGTTTTCTTGACTAATCACCGCATACAAAAACTAATTTTGTTTATATCATATAGAATTTCAATAATGGCAAAAATCTCTTATATATTATTCTTTGTTTGTATATAATCTATTAATTGATAAAACTACATTGATCACAGATTTTACCAAAATAAATCATTATTAATAAAGCTCTTTTGATTCATTGGTACCATAAATTGGTTGATCAACCTTAAAAAAATTTACTTATTAATTAAATATATAAATCATATTTATGAAAAAATTTAGTCTATGTAACTTGATTTGTTATTAATTATTTGTATTATCAGTTTTTTATCACAGATTTTATAGACTGTCAACGCAGAACCACACATATGAAGACCGTCTATCTAGCTAAACTAGAAGACATCAGCATCATATTATCTATACCTTCATGGATCATTTGTATTATCATTTTATTTTTGTAAATTTATCGCACTATATTTTGAGTGACCGGGGAAACTCACAGACACTATTAGAAAGCGTGACTGTGTAAATCCCACTTTATGATCTTGACTGACAAACGATCACACAGGATAAATCAGTCTAAGTTGTCCATAGTTGACCGATTCAAATAAAAACGATCAATAGGTGCCAACGGCTTAGCATATTTGGTTTGTCGCCTGATTTAAAGATCATGATTGGAGTCAGCAGTGTGGAAGTTCGAGTCTCAAGGATGATAGAAGGTCTGAATTGGAGATCTTGTATGCATATAAAAACTAGGATGATCTGGTGGGCTGACAATCTGACACATAAAGACTAGGATGATCCGGTGGGCTGATTATGCAATTCGTACGTTTTGGTTATCATTATCACGCTTTTAAAAAAAAAAAAAAAAGATATGCATTTAATCACGCAATATGTTATTCCCAAAAAAAAAAAAAATAATAAAAAATCACGCAATATGTAATATTTAAAGTGATTAACCAAATTAGATATTAGGAGATTTGATGTAAGAAAATTGGCATAAATAGGGCCTGTATCCATCCCGATTTCGCCGCCCATCCATTCCCTTCCGAATCAAACATTTATTTTTTTTAACAAAAGGGAGTACGGAGCGAAGGCCCCTCGCTCTCTCTCTCTCTCTCTCTCTCTCTCTTTCGGTCTATATACTTTGTCCCCTCCCTGCCGGAATATTCCCTCATGGACATCCGCCGTAGACCTCAGAAACCCGCCGTCGACCACCCCCACCACCACCTTCAGCGGAAGGCTTCGGCCGCCGTCGATCGGTCTCCGTCACCTACCCCTAAGGCCTCTGATGCTCTCCCGCTCCCTCTCTACTTGACTAACGGCATTTTCTTCACCCTCTTCTTCTCCGTTGCCTACTACCTTCTCCACCGCTGGCGCGACAAGATCCGCAATTCTACCCCTCTCCATGTCGTCACTTTCTCCGAACTCGCCGCCATTGTCTCCCTCATAGCCTCCTTCATCTATCTCCTCGGCTTCTTCGGAATTGACTTTGTCCAGTCCTTCATTGCTCGTGCCTCTCACGACGCTTGGGATGTCGAAGGCGAGAGTGACCCCCGCTTCATTATCGACGAGGATCGCCGACATGGCCCTTGCCAGGCCTCCCTCGATTGCGTCGTCCCCACTCCCACTCCCACTCCCACTGCCATCTCTAAAGTAATGGATCTTCACCAGATTCCTCTTCCCTCCGCAGAGGACGAACAAGTCGTACAAAAGGTTGTTTCCGGTGAATTCTCAATCTACTCGCTGGAATCCAGGCTCGGTGATTGTTACAAAGCAGCGTCCATTCGCCGTGAGGCAGTGCAGAGACTGACGGGGAAGTCTCTTTCCGGTCTACCTCTGGAAGGATTGGATTACGAATCAATTTTGGGGCAGTGCTGTGAAATGCCAGTAGGATATGTGCAGATCCCTGTTGGCGTTGCTGGGCCGCTGTTGCTCAACGGATGTGAGTACACTGTGCCTATGGCGACGACTGAAGGGTGTTTGGTCGCGAGTGCCAACAGAGGTTGCAAAGCCATATATGCTTCTGGGGGAGCGACTTGTGTTCTTATGAAAGATGGTATGACTAGAGCTCCTGTAGTGAGGTTTCCGACGGCAAAGAGGGCAACGGATTTGAAGTTCTTCTTGGAGGATCCTCTTAATTTTGAGACGTTGGCTATGGCTTTCAACAAGTAAGCCCTTTTTCCTTTTCCCCCCTCTCTCACTCTTTATTTCTTTGATAGGTAAAGTTCGTGATTTTTTTTCTTCTTCTCTAGGTTTATTCTTCCACACCATCTTTAGCATCCTTACGATTTGTTTGGTTTCAATTTAAATAGTTGCGTTTAAGGATGTTTGAATTGCATAATGTGCTGAGTTGTTGACATTGATATATGTTGGTTGGTTAATTATAGTATCGTCTAGCATCCAAATTTCAATCACATCCAATGCAGCTTGATAAGGTATGTTGTGAGGCTTGCTGGAAAGTGGAACAATTATCCATTTTGGTTTCTGGCTCTGCTTTACAATTGGCACATTGATAGCATATATTGTGATATATATAAAGTAATGGCCGTAACTTCATGTGAAATCTGGCCAATCATATGTAGCTGCTGAAAGTAAAAATACTTGGGAGAGTTCTCAAACTCTCGTTTTCAACATCACGTAGTTGAGGTGTTGAGCTTCTCCATGCCAGTTTTCCTAGAGTGTTTGAAGCTCCTAACTGAGACAAGGCTCTCCGGTGTAAAGAGCTCTGTTCAGATGGATTCTTCTGAATTACTCCGTAGTTTCTAACCATTTCTCAATGCCCAGTGATTGTGATTTTTGAACTCCATGAAAATGATTAAATGAACTTTTTGCTACAATTCCCTAGTCCCTGACTCCCCCTCTTCTTCTAGTCTCCAGACCTATAGACATCTTTTGTGTTCAAACTGTAAACACTCCACAAGTAATCCAATATGCCATTCAAAATTATAGCCTATAATACAGTTCCAAAAGTTACCACATTAGGCACAGTAGTTCATTGAAAGACTAATCTCCACATCAAGGTTTAAAAAGGCAGTAATGGGCCTCAAGGCATTTTGTATTGGAGTGGCAAGGCATAAACCTCGAAGTGTACCCAAAAAATTCCAATAAAAACTTTTAAAATTTAAATACCAACTAAATATATAATCAAAACCAATAAGCATCATTAAAATTCTTAATAAAATACTAAACACATGGCACATTTTTAGTATTAAGATTAAAGTTCAAACACACAAACAAGCACATGAACATCACAATCCAAGATTAAAGTTCAAACAAACACAAGGTTGCCGAACGCTTGCTAATCGCGAACGTTGCCAATTGCCATGAAAATGCTGGGTCACAATTTGCCCAGGTTCAAAGCCGCTAAGGTCGCAAAGGTTTGAGGTCACTGGTTTTCTCGTTTCTTTCTGATTTCTTTTTACTTCTTTGACTATTATTAGAGTTCAGGTTGTTTGGGCTTTAAATCTATTGAATGAAAAAAAATTTGGGCCTACTAGTTGTAGCCCGAAACATCAAAACCACCTCAAAAAATGCCTCGAAACTGCATCGCATTGCCTCTGAGCGTAACTGGACCTCCTCAAACTGAGGTGTGGCTCAAAACCGCCTTTTTAAACATTGCTCTACATGCATAAAAAGGCAACAAAATGTTTCTTATTTCCTTTTCAAACAAGCCAATAGATAAATCTGTGCACTGTATCACCACAGCTGTTCCTTGACATTTAAGTGGAAATCACTTTTGACTTCTTTGACTTCTTTCCAATTATCCAAATGTAGTGACTATATCTCTGTCCTAGTTAATGGCATCCCTTGATAATCCTTCAAGTTTAACATCCTTACGACCTTTTAATAATCAAACTACAGTGTTTGGTCATGCCTAACAACATGGTTATCAAGGCGTTGCCTAGGCGTTCGGTTGGTGGAGACCGGACACCTAACAAGGTCGCCTCGCGCAGCGAGCTTGGGCTGTCGCGCCTCACCCTTCCACTGCCGAATCGCCGTAGCCGTCGCAAACTCGCCTATCTTTCTTCTTGGCCGACTGGCTGGCCAACTGACCTTCTTTCTTCCTCTTTCTTCTTGGCCGACTGGCCTTTCTTTTTTCTTTTTCTTTCTGATTTCATTCTTCTTTATTTCTTAGTGGCTCTACTTTATCTTATTCGTTACTTAGAATACTCCAAATTATACACCATATATATAGGTCTAAAGAAGACATTGGAAAGATGCACAATAAATACAATAAATATTAGACATCTCACTCCTCTAGGAAAAACTATTCCTCTCAAGGCAACTTGAAGTAAATAGGGCTGCCCAAGACAAGATATTTATTTAATACTCATCACCTAGTAGACTAGGCGGTCGGTGGCATCTCGCGCAGAAAGTCCGCCTTGATAACCATGCCTAACAGTTAAGTGGCTTTGTTTCTTGTCTTGAACAAATACACAACTATTTGGAAGGATCCTTGATTGTTTGATTGAAAAATTTTCAGAGGAAGCACTCTCCCCAGCGGCAAGAGAAAGTAGCCCATCAATTGAGCTTGCAAGAAGACATAAATGCTGGCACCTTGACTTGTCAATTTTGACCCAGAAATTAGAATTTCAGATTGAATCGAAAATATTGACAAAACAATTTAAGATTGCTTCCAATGATTTATGTTTCAACATCTTGACGGTGGTTTATCAGGTCCAAGATGGACCAGTTTGGTTGCATTGAAATAAATCAGCGGCTCTGGCAGATCAGTGAATATGGCCCTGAGCCTTCGGTTTCACATTTTTTGAATTGAAAATTCAGATTAGTAAAATGGGGGGTCTAGTAAATAGAATCACGTTTTTCTTTTAGTTTTTTTTTTTTTTTTTTTTTTTTTTTTTTTTTTTTTTTTTTTAATATACAATTCATGTAACACCACCTATGCAGATTTCATAAAACAGATTGATAGGAAAACAATTTACTACTGTCTCTGTGTAATTATAGAGTGAATGAAGCTCAAGAACCTTGTTTCTTGCTTGGGTGAACTTGTCTTCTTGTCTTTGCACCTTGAAAATATCTAACTTTTCAGTGGATTGAAATAAGAGAACTTTTTACTTGAGAGTTGAGATTGATGTTTTGACTTGATGGATTTCTCTTGCTGGATTATTATTAATTTCTATGTCTTTGATATTTTCATTCTAGTGACTGTTTCAGTTTATATTTTAGGTTTTTTGGCTCACACTATCATCCTTGTCTTTATGTACAGATCGAGCAGATTTGCTAGACTTCAAACTATTAAGTGCTCAATTGCTGGGAAAAATCTTTACATAAGACTTAGCTGCAGCACTGGTGATGCAATGGGGATGAATATGGTGTCTAAAGGTGTTCAGCATGTCCTGGATTTTCTTGAAATTGAGTTCCCAGACATGGATGTTGTTGGTATCTCTGGTGAGGACTATATGACATTTTTTTTAAAAGAATGATACTGTAAGACTTGGGGATGTCATGGTGATTTTTTCTTTGGGAAATATGTGCGTGCTGGTTGAGTCACTTATTGCTGTATACCTTTGAGCGGTTATGTTTTGACTTCATTTTTTTAATCTCTACCTGACTATATAATCCATCCCATGGTGTAGGAAATTTCTGCTCTGATAAAAAACCTGCTGCTGTCAACTGGATTGAAGGGCGTGGAAAGTCAGTTGTCTGTGAGGCAACCATTCCTGCGGAAGTGGTGAAGAAAGTGCTAAAAACCACTGTTAGTTCCCTTGTAGAGCTTAACATGCTTAAGAACCTTACTGGCTCTGCTCTTGCTGGTGCTCTTGGTGGTTTTAATGCACATGCTGCCAATATTGTTTCTGCGATTTTCATAGCTACTGGACAGGATCCAGCACAAAATATAGAAAGTTCTCAGTGCATTACTATGATGGAGGCTGTGAATGATGGGAAGGATCTTCACATCTCTGTGACCATGCCTTCCATTGAGGTATTGTAATTTTACAGAAGTTTATATTTTTTAATGATGGGACTATTTGACTTGCATCTGGTTGAGTATTAGTGTAGAGTTATTAAATTCTCATGTTGTTTCGTATAAGAGACAGCTGCACTATGTGGGTTTGCGCTTTAACTGGAAACAACATATATTTGGTATTAGCAGTGTGAAGATTGAGAAATTGTTTTGTCCAGGTTGGCACCATTGGTGGAGGGACTCATCTTGCTTCTCAATCTGCTTGCCTAAACCTGCTGGGTGTGAAAGGTGCATGCAATGAATCACCAGGGTCAAACTCGAGGCTCCTGGCAACCATTGTTGCTGGTTCAGTCATGGCCGGGGAACTGTCGTTGATGGCTGCTATTGTATCTGGTCAGCTTGTCAACAGTCATATGAAATACAATAGATCAAGCAAGGATGTGGCTGGGGAAGTGCCCGATGAGTTGTTAACGCAAATGGATGTGACTGAAGAAGTGCCCGATGAGTTGTTAACACAAATGGATGTGACTGAAGAAGTGCCCGATGAGTTGTTAACGCAAATGGATTGTGAAAGGAGTGTTTGAATCTGTAGGTAGATACAGGTAAGTGAGCAGACATTGGCCATGTGAAGCAAGAAAAAGTTGCACCCAATTATTATTATTATTATTATTCTGTGTACCTGATAGAAGAAGCTACCCTACTGACTTGTGGCCATATATTGCGATCACAAGCAGTGTAGTATCTGTATCATTCTGTCTGCATAGAGAGTCTCAATTATCGTTCTTATTTTTTGTTGGTTTTAAGTTTTAAATGTAATTGGTGGTTGGTACTCTATATTCGTTGGGAAGATGCTTTGCAAGGTTATTATTGTTTGTTCTCTCTCTGCTCTTATGGTTTGCGGTTTGCACAAAAAATAGCAGCGAAGAATGAATGATATTGTTGTGTGCTTGTTATAAAAAACTGTACACAAGGTTGGTTCTTGGTTGTGTGTGTTAAATGTGTGATTGCCTTATTCACCGCACCGTACAGTAGTCTTGTTTTGAAAGGGTTAATAAACCTGTTTGACCCTTTTTCCTATTTTGTTTAATCACCGACCCTGCCTGCTGTCATTGTTGATTAGGTTATGCTGAATACTAATAATTAATCCAATTGTGTTGGGTAAAACCTTCTTTATCAAATTATGCTTTAAGACTGTTTGTTGGGTAGATTGATATTGTAAAAATAACCATACTTTTATGACGTATCATCCTTCCTCTGGAGATAGTATACACGGGTAACTCAATTAGCTCCTAGGTGATAGGTTGTGGACTAATGCAAGATCAAACCCTGATAGTCGCAGTGTAGGAGTTATACCCAATGTGATGGGCTCTTGGTGGGTACTAGACGCCGGTCCTCTCACCCAATGAATCACAGCTACCAACTTCACAAATTCCTTTGGCTAGGAGGGGTGTGAGGGCCCAGGAACAAGGAGTTTTTCCTTCGTGAGCAAGATTCCCAACTAAATTGTTGTTTATCAATGTGTAATGACCAAATAATGATAACTAGGTATATTAATTGAGAAACATTTGTAAAGGTTCTGAGGTCCTTAATATCCTAGGTCAGAACAAGTCATATCCAGGAAGCATTACTAAACAAAATTAATGTCTAATATTATACGGAGTTACACTTATTCTTTGATATATTGTAAGATCTATGTAACACATTTATTCTTAATAATGTAGCCTCAGGGATCAGATTGGAAGCATAATGAATGTGACATTTCCATAATTATGTACAGTTCATGTTTTGTAGGCTAGTAAGCAGGAATCAAATTTGAAGACACAGATGATTGGTGAACGTGCGAGAGTGATCTGTAGTTAATTTGTCTATTGTCAGTCATATGCCAGTTTGGACCACTTGCCACGCCACAAACATGTGAATATGTGATGATTGGAGGAGTTAATCAGTTGTGTGCTTGTCTGCCCAATTATTCCAAATTCCTTTATCCCAAGCCATTTGCATAATTGTACGCACACAAACAAGCTTATTTGTTTATCTCAAAAAAAAAAAAAAAAAAAAAAAATCGCATGAGAGGTCGGAAGTTTGAACCCCCTCATATGAAAAAACCAATCTGACCAACACTTTCCTCTTTAATTGGGTCAATCCAGTGCAAACAAAGATGAGTTTGAATATGATACATCGTCTCGTCTGACAAAAAAATATAAAAAACAAAATATTTGTTATAGTGAGTGGCAATTAATGAACCATTCATTAACTCTTTTTTCTGATACGTTGTTTGTCTGTTACTATAGCAATGCAATAGGAGATGGAATCAAAATCACCAAATCTTTGACACTTGAGTTGGGTGAATAAAAATAGTAACAACATATTAAAAGGCAAGTCATGATACAATCAACTTCGCTTCGCAGCTAAACTATCTTATCCTAGAACTTGAGAATGAGCACTCCCAATGAAAATGAGTCATGTCAAAGAGATTGATGCTCAAGAGAAGCAAGCGAATACCAAGAATTCATTCACTTAGTTGGTTGGTTGGTATATATAAGGCAATCAAAGACACGACTTGTCTAGATCATCAAAATAAGGATGCTCCATTGCTTTCTTTGCTGATATCCGCTTAGATGGTTCATATTGCAGCATCTCCTGCAAAATTCCAATTATTAACATTCATTTTGATGCCTGAATTCAAGATTGAATATAATTGTGTCCTCAACAACTTACACCCAACAGGTTAAGTCCATCTCCATCCAGATTAGGGACAGCAGACGAGAGTGGCTTGGGTCTCCATTGCGGGTACTCGTGCCAGTTCACTAGCTTACTCACTCCTGGCCACATTTCTTCATTAGGAGTTCCCAACAATCTAACATTTAAGATACATACATACATTAGACTCAGAACCAAAAAAACAAACGAGAAATCAAAACCCTGGCAGGCAATTTAACTAACCTGAAAATTTGCAACAGCTGTTGCAGCTCGGAATCACCCGGAAATAGAGCCTGATTTGTGACTAGCTCAGCTAAAATTGGCATTGTGACACGTAAGGAGACTATTATTTAGCACTTTTCATTTCAGTGCCTCAAAACAAAATAGAAATGATTTAAAGGATAAGAAAGGTTTTTTACCAAATATACAACCAACAGACCACATGTCCACTGCTGTTGAGTAGTGAGTAGCACCCAAAAGAACCTCAGGGGCTCTATACCAAAGTGTCAAGATCTGAATAAAATAACATTAAATTTTGTTAACCTAGATTCTCAAAAAATGTTGACAATTTTATTCTACATACGAATATTTTGTTAAGCTAATAAATACTCCATCATTGATTGTTTAGCCCGAAAGCCCAGGTTGGCCAAATAAGCCCAATGACAATAACGATCTGATGGACTGATTAGCAATCCAACCCACAAAATAGTTGTAAAGGAGGAATGATTTATTTTCCATGAAGGGTCATTAACCTATAATAATGAATGGTCATGAAAGTCCATGAAGGATGAAGGCTTAATTACTTCATCATGGGCAAAATAAGGTCAAAATTATTTCATGTCACTTTATTTATTCTAGAGTCCATGTTGGGTAGTCCTCAATAAAACCAACAATAATAATCCATAAGTTGGAGTAAATGTCCTTTCTCACAACACAATTATAAGCATTGCCAAACAAGCCTTGCATGTATCACAAAGTGATTGATACCTCGTGAGTATATTTCTTGATAGGCAAAGTGAAAGCTCGTGCCAATCCAAGATCAGCAATTTTAAGTGTATTTGTCTTGCGGTCCATCAGAAGATTATGGGGCTTCAGGTCCCTGGAGCAACAATTATGAGAAGTGAATGGATGAACACTTGTCCCAAGCAATTCACATGGTCAAGTAAAGAACATAAGAATTTCCAGAGAATCTGGGATTTACCTGTGCAGCACACCATGGCCATGGCAGAAATCAACTCCTTTGCAAAGTTGATAAAGCAAGCTCTGTAATGAGAGTTCACACCACAATGAAACCAAAATCAATGAGCAATATATATTTTGTCAAACCCCTTAAATACCACATTTTCATACCTTTTTTTTTTTTTTGAAAGTCCACATTTTCATACCTTAATTGTTTTGGGAGGGATATTGTCTCCGTTCTGGCGGAAACTACGGATGAATTTCTTGAGGTCAGTATCCATGTACTCAAACACTAAATAAAGAACTGTCTTCCCTTCCTTGTTCTGGCCTTGTTTGATATCCAACAATCTGTAATGTAATTATCAATCAGCTAGAAAAATGGTAATGGGAGCTATAACACCTAATGCAATCAAAACAATAATTGAAGATCCAATAAGCCACAAACCAAATATAAGGAAATTCAGAATCTCATTTTCTTCAAAACTAAGTGTATTTCAAATCCCATAGTTTATTTCAAAATCAACCAAAAACTAACTATGATTTTGATTCCCATTAGGATGTAAACCCTAAAACCAAACACACCCTAAGAATCTTTCATGTGGAGGAAGTGCTAAATAGTTGTGAGATATTGTATAAGAAACCCCTTTACTTTGATTTGTCAGTGAGTGAGATGTGTTTCTTGGGTAATACTAATGCATAGGTGCGTGTTCATATTTTTTTGGAGAATGTGAATAGGGAGGGAAAAAGGGGAAGTAAAAATGATAAAACGCTAAATAGAATTTACAAGTCACAACAATCAAGGAACCATAGAGGAGTGCCATCGAAACAGAAACCAAAATCAAACTACCGCAAGTTTGAAATCAAAACACACAAACATAATGAAAATCGAAGACGGCTCGGCTCACAAAGCAATGACAGAAATATCACAATAACTGGAAACTGAAGTCCAAAAGAATAAGAAGAAGAAAAAACAAAAAAAGGGAGCCCTGGACAATGAGAAATGAAGAGTTGATACCTGACGATATGGGGATCCCTGGACAGCATGCGCAAGAGGGAGATCTCGCGGAGAGTGGTGGGAGGTACACCTTCTTCGTCCTCGTGGAGCTTCGTCTTCTTCAGGGCCACAATCTTCCCCGTAGCCCTCTCTCTTGCTCTATACACTTTGCCGTAGGTTCCTTCTCCCACCTTCTCCAGCTTCTCAAACGCCTCCATCGCTGACACCCTACTACTCTTGCTCTTTTCCATTGTCTTCCCGTCTCTCTATCTCTGTAATACTCCAATTCTCTTTCAAGAGCGTGTCTGAGATTCGAGATCTAACTATCTATCTAGGTTTTATTTTGCTAGTTTGGCTAACGGCACCATTTTTGAATTTCAAACCGATGATACCCTCGCACCCCTGCCATAGATATTGAATAGAATAATACTCGCCCCATTTTATGGGGTCACTACTCACTACGTCAAATTACCATGTTGGCCATAACAAAAAAAAAAAACATTTTTAATATATTAAAAGTACATTATTCGTGTACTGAATGTATATTATATAAAATAATATATTTTTAATACTCAAATAATGTACTTTCCATGAATACAATATATATTTTCAATATATTAAAAGTACATTATTTGTATACTGAAGGTAAATTATTTGATAGTATGGTCCACACAATTGTGTAGACTATGTTCCATACAATAATGATTGACTCACTACTCATTGGGCCAATTCCATTAATTACAATTAATTTTATTGTTAATAAATAAAATTTGTACGTCTAGCACTTTATGCTTAATTGACACTTATGTGGCTCTTCTTGATGGAATGTCATAGGACCAAGGTAACTACACTGTAATAGAGTCCATAGTACTCAAAAAAATTATACATTTATAAATTTACATTAAAAATTCATCAAAATAGATTATAAACATAACCAGCTTGGTTGGCGTGAATAGCCAAGCACTCTCATCCCTTAAGAGAAGTCTGACCTGACAAAAAAAAAATATTTTTTTTTGAATGCCCTGACAAAAATATATATATAAACATAAATTCAAACTTTAAAAAAATATATAAATAAAAATCAAATAAATCATTAAACTATTAACAATACTCAGCACACTCCACCCCTTTACTTAAAAATCTAATATTTTGTAAATCAAAATTCATTATTTGTATGCATAAAGTACATTGTTTCTGTTTTGATACATAATCCACGGTAAAATCTACTATACTAATAAGAGCTCAAAAAAGTTAGGCCTATAATGGGTAGAAAAAATGGCGGTCAAATTTTTTAATCAAATGAATGGCTCAGATTGATCAGATTTTAATTTTTCCTTAAGATTTCCTAATTTATCCTTAATGAATGTGATTTTCTGTTAACTTTTTCGTTAAATATTATCTTTTCCGTTAATTTCTGTTAGTTCACCGTTAACTTACTCATTGATTTTAATAAGAATTTAAAGGTCTTAGGTTCGAACCTCATCCCAATCAAAGTTGGCATAATTAGTACTCTATTTTACTCTTATTAAATTAATTAAAAATAATAATTTAGTAGCTACAACAAAAAATAATACATATCATTTTTTAATTTAGAATTATGTGTCTACAATGTCTTTATTCAAAAAAAATTATTCATTATCAATAAATTAAATAAGAGAAATAATTTCATTAGATATATTGTATTTATTTTTCTCCAATATAAAAATTCTTTATATTCAAATTCATCAATTAATTATATTCACACATTGACTATTACCTTTTTTTGTGCACTATTTTTTTTAATTAAATATCAAAGTTATAATACAAAATAATGCTATATATTTATTTACCAAGTATTTTATTAATACCATGAAAAAATTAAAAAAACATAATTAATAAAGCTAATCATATTAATTACTTGAAGGATTTGTTGACAAAGAGACTATTCAAATCACACAATAAATTGAAGTGAGAACAACTTCGCAATATCCTTGTTTGACAATCAGCAGTTAGCGGTTAGCGTTAGCGGATTATATTAGCGAATTTGACCAGCGAATTATATCAATGGTTGGTAAAAAGATATTTGAAAAAATTAGTTGTTTAGATTAACATGTAAAATGATATAACAATAATAATAATAATAATAATAATAATAATAATAATAATAATTATTATTATTATTATTATTATTATTATTATTATTATTTTAAAAAAATAAAAAATATAATTAAGTCAATCATATTAACTACTTGGGAGATTTATTGACAAAAAAAGTATTCAAATCACACAACAAATTGAAATGGGAAACTATCTCGCAATGCCCTTGTTTGGCAATCAGTAGTTAGCTCTTCAATATTAGTATATACGGATTACGGAGTATTTAATTATTTATGCCCTAATTTTTATTTTATCTCCCTTATGTCCTGTATTTGGTTTCAACCATACCTATACAATTATTTTATTGACAACTATAATCAATCTTGACTATATTATCTTGCATTTGTAAACTTAGAATTGTCTATTTAAATACACAAATTTAACCTTCAATTATCTATGCATGAACAATTCCAATATAATCTTGCATTGATATACTTTAAAATACTTATTTAAAAAAATATTGGGCATTATCTCAATCGCGCAATGCGCATAAAAAACTAGTGTACCTATAAACCTCCAACCATGATGTTTAAGTTTCCTCATTTACTATTTGGACTAAACTAGTATTTGCCCCCGTGCGATGCACGGAATGAATTTGTTAAAATATTTTAAGAATATTCGAATCGATCTATAATTATATAAATTATTATATCGAATATTATATAATGTAATTGATAAATTGAGTTGGATCGATTGTATTTTCTAATGTTATAATTGCTTGAATTCGATCAAATAATTGGCCAAAATTAATAGTCAATGTGTAGATGTACGCATTAAGTGCTGAAACTTTAGATATTTTAAATATCAGTGTTCAGTGAATTATATATGGGGATCATATTTAATTTTGAGTGAATTATTAATATTCATTACCTTTTCCAATTCGTCTAATTTGTTTTCCATCTTTAAGCAAAATCTTCCTTACACATTCTATACATAATTTTACATCTTTATATATGCGTATTGTAATGAGGTCCTGTAATTTTGAATAAAGATTTGCTACAAAATCAGTCATAATTAATTTCTTTTAAATCATTCATACGTATTGCAAGAACATTTCCATCTTTAACTACACAATTTTTCTTATAAATTGTGAATACTAAACGATTCTATTCAATTTTCCATTTGTAAATATATATATATATCTTTACACAACTATATTTCCAGTAACATATATACAAATATTTTTTAATATTTCTACTAACTTTACATTTTATAAAATATATAATCGAGATTAATATTTTTTCATCTCGGCTAAACTTTTTGTTTTTTGACATACTCGGCTAAACCTTATAATTGCGCAATCCTTATATTCTTAGTATAAAATAACATTTTGTGTAAAAAATTTTAATTTTCATATCGATTAATATTCTTTCCATCTCGGCTAAATCTTATATTTCCATATCGTATTGCAAAACATTTTCCATCTTTAATTACAAAATTTCCTTACAAATTGTGAATACTGAATGATTCTATTTCATTTTCAATTTTTAAATATATATCTTTACACCAAGACTATGTGGTCTAATGGTACATGGGTTGGACTTCTATTTGGAAGGTTGTAAGTTCAAGCCTCAATGGAGGCATTATTAGCTCGTTGTGTTTCAATAGGTTGAGAAAGTATATGAACAATACATACTACAATGTAATAGAGCTAGTAGCATTCAAAAATATATATATTTCCAGTAACTTTATATTTTATAAAATATATAACCGAGATTAATATTCTTTCTATATACTAAGTCAGTTTGGAAGTATTTTTCATTTCCAGTCAATTATTAATAGTCATTTCCTATTTCAATTCGCATAAATTTTATGTCATTTTTATTCTCAATCAATTATTTTTTAATACATATTAATTAATTAGTTAATTATTAATAACATTGTTTTTATATTTCCACTAACTTTACATTTTATAAAATATATAACCGATATAAATATTTCTTTCCATCTCGGTTATACGTTGAGATGCAAACTTCATTTTACATTTTTATTAATGCATTTTATATCAGTAATTTTTATATTTTTAGTAATTTATTAATATTCATTTCCTTTTCCAATTGGCCTAGTTTCCATAAAAAAAAATTATATTTTCAGTAATTTGTTAATATTCATTTCATTTTTATTTTTTAATCAATTATTAATATTCATTTCATTTTGTGCATTTGAGTCAATTTCAAAAAAAATTTACTTTTCAGTTAATTATTAATAGTCATTTTGTATTTCAATTGGCCTAAATTCTGTGCCGTTTTTATTGTCAGCTAATAATTATTTTTGTAATATTATTTTAAATACTATAATTTCACCTATGGACATGCAGGTGTGGGTAAACAAATAAAAAAAAATGAATATTCAAAGGAATGTAAACCCATTAAATCTTTCAATTTAAACAAAAGACATAAATTTAAAATTATAAATATAAAATCAATATGGTTATTCGTGTAGTTTACTGAATATGTTTATTACCAATTAATTATATTACCAATTATATTATAAAATACCATACATATTATTACTAACTAGTATTTGCACCCGTGCGATGCACGGAATGAATTTGTTGTAATATATTATGAATATAGGAATCGATATATAATTATTTAAATTAGAACATCAAATTTTATATCGTACAATTAAAGATATGGTTTGGATCGTTTATATATTTTGATGTTATCATTGCTTGAATTTGTGTAAATAATTGCTCGAATTAATTTATAATGTCTAGATGTACGCATACGGTATTATAACTTTGAAGATTTTATTTATCATTGTTTAGTATTTTCATAAATTAGGCAAATGTGTTTGTTCTCTAACAACTCAGTTATAGAAATGAATTACTATGCTTATTCATTTGTATGGAAGATATATTTTTTTGTCTAGATATATAGCAATTTTTTATTTTTATTTAAAAAAATAAAACTTAATATCACCAATTACATTTACACATTATTGAAACCTCTTTGTAGACAACATTGGTAGTGGCAACACAATCTTGTTCATCTTCGTCTAGAGCTAACACCTTCAATCCACCATGACAGGTTACTTGGGTGAAAATATATAATGGTAGAATATCACGCAATTAGTTATCTTTTTATATTTTCAGTTAATTAGTAATATCATATTCATTTTCAGCCAATTATTCTTTTTTATTTTCAGTCAATTAGTCAATTAAAATATCAAATGCAGTGATATTTTTACCTAATTTTCATTCCATTTTCAATTGATGATGTAGATATTATTATTGAAATATTTCCGTTCCATTTTTTATTTACCTTTACTATTATTTAAAATATGCATTTACTATTGATAAATGATAATGTAGAATATTATTATTGAAATAATTTTTCCATTTTTTATTTTCCTTTACTTCTAAACAAAAAAAAAAAAATTTAAAAAATTGGACTTCATGATACTTGCCTGCATTGATAGACAAACAATTATATTTATAAGAGGAGCATTGCTCCTATTATATAGAGGAGCTCTCCTCTTTTCAAACATTTTCAATGTAAGATCAAAATGATCTCACATCATTTATAAAGGGAACCCGTGACTCCCTTTTGTCTTCTTCTTGTATATATTTTTTAATTTTAACTTTATTTTGAATATCGTTTTGTTTGGATTATTATTATTATTATTATTATTATTATTATTATTATTATTATTATTATTATTATTATTATTATTTGATTATTGATAAAATTTGCCAAAATTTTAACAAATTCTCCATTTTAACAATTTATCTTTAATAAAAAAAATATTATTTAATAACTCAGTAATTTGTTCCAAACTGCTAAAACTAAAACAACACATATACATTTTGGGTTAATATTTCCCAAACCCCTTAATAAATTAAAAAATTAGAAAAAAAAGCCACTAAAATAAGATTTCTTAAATAAGAGTCTTTTGACTCGTTGGGCTTCAATATGTTGAGAAAGTTTATATGAACAGATGTTACATGTAACATGGTCAACCGAATAGTTATGCTGTGGAACCATGTCTACCTTGCAAGGTGGACACAATTTTATGCTCATAATTACTGAATTATATGTTCATAATTATAAAGCTATATATCTATAATCTTTGAGCTTCATATTCATAATTATTGAACTCTATATTTACAATTACAAAACTGTATGTTTATAATTACTAAACTATATGTTCATAATTATAAAGCTATATATTCATAATTTTTGAATTTCATATTCACAATTATTGAATCTCTATATTCATAATTACATAACTATATGTTCATAATAATGTTCACAACACTATGTTCATAATTATAGAACTATATGTTTATAATTTTTGAACAATGTATTCATAATTATGAACAATTTTCAAACTGTGTCTACCTTGCAAGGTGGACACGGTTTCATAGCATAATTTACCGGGTCAATAGTACTTTAAAAAAAAATATTCAGACTTCTCAATACTTGCGCACATTGACGAACAAACAATTATGTTTGTAATATGAGCATTGCTCCTCTTATATAGAGGAGCTCAAAAGCCCCTCTTTCCAAACATTTTCAATATGGGATCAAAATGATCCAACATCATTTACAAAGTGAGCCCGTGGCTCTCTTTTGTCTCCTACTTATTATTTTTAATTTTAATTTTATTTTGTATATCGTTTTTTGGATTATTATTATTATTATTATTATTATTATTATTATTATTATTATTTGATTATTGATAAATTCACCAATATTTTAACAAATTTGTTATTTGAACATTTTAACTTTATTCAAAACACCAAAAATATTATATAATAACTTAGTAATTTGCTGCAAACTGCTAAAAACTAATACAACACATACATTTTGGGTTAATCTTTCACAACCCTCACTAATAATAAATAATAACCCTCACTAATAATAAATAATAAATAAAACTAAAAGAAGAAGACAAAGCTAAGGTTTCTTAAATAAAAACATTTTGACTTCTCAATACTTACCTACATTGATGAGCAAACAATTATGTTTGTAAGAGGAGCATTGCTCCTCTTATATAGAGGAGCTCTTTCTTTTCAAATTAAACATTTTCAATGTGGGATCAAAATGTGTTTGCATCATTGCTCCTCTTATATAGAGGAACGCTTTCTTTTCAAACATTTTTAATATGGGATCAAAATGATCTCACATCATTTACAAAGGGAGCCCGTGGATCACTGGCTACCCCTTGTTTTTTTTTTTTTTTAAATAATTTTAAATTTATTTTATATATAGTTGTATTTGGATTATTATTATTATTATTATTATTATTATTATTATTATTATTATTGTTGTTGTTGTTGTTGTTGTTGTTGTTGTTGTTGTTGTTGTTGTTGTTGTAATTTGATTATTTGACAAAGTCGTCAAAATTTTAAGAAATTCGCCGATTTAACATTTTATATTTAATCAAAACACCAAAAATATTATTTAATAATTTAGCAATTTGCTCCAAACTACTAAAAACTAAAACTACACATATACATTTTGAGTTAATCTTCCCAAACCCCCTAATAATTTTTTTTTTTTTTTAAAAAACTAAAATAAGAAACCACTAAGATAATATTTTTTAAATAAGAGTCTTTTGACACGTTAGACTTTAATAGGTTGAGAAAGTTTATATGAACAGATACTACATGTAGGTGAATGGAATAGTTATGTTGTGGAACCATGTCCACATGTCCACCTTGCAAGGTGGACACAGTTCTATGTTCATAATTGCTGAACTATATGTTCTTTATTATAAAGCTATATATTCATAGTCTTTGAACTTCATATTCATAATTATTGAACTCTATATTCACAATTACAGAACTCTATGTTCATAATTACTGAACTATATGTTCATAATTATAAACCTATATATTCATAATTTTTGAACTTCATATTCATAATTATTGAGTATCTATATTCATAATTACATAACTATATGTTCATAATTATGTTCACAACACTATGTTCATAATTATAGAACTATATGCTCATAATTTTTTAACTATATATATTCATAATATTGAACAATCTTAGAACCGTATCTACCTTGTAAGGTGGACACGATTCAATAGCATAATTTGTCGGGTCAATAGTATTACACAAAAAGCGTTTGGACTTCTCACTATTTACCCACAGTGATAAATTAGTTGAATAGATTTTAGTAAAATTAAGAAATTATTATTTTGCTAATTAAAGAATTAAGTGTAGTAAAGCTAATAATGGCAAGATTAGTACAGTAATAATCATTATTCTTTTTTTTTTTTGAAAATGTAATAATCATTATTCTAATTACACTAAAAATTATTCAATTCATATTACTATACAGTTATTATTATTCATATGGTAATTAATAGGTTGTTTTTATATTTGGTAATTAAGTGACAAATTATTATAGATATATTACTTTTTTGCTCATAATTTTTGAACTATATATATTCATAATATTGAACAATCTTAGAACCGTGTCTACCTTGTAAGGTGGACACGATTCAATAGCATAATTTGTCGAGTCAATAGTACTACACAAAAAGCGTTTGGACTTCTCACTACTTACCCACAGTGATAAATTAGTTGAATAGATTTTAGTAAAATTAAGAAATTATTATTTTGCTAATTAAAGAATTAAGTGTAGTAAAGCTAATAATGGCAAGATTAGTACAGTAATAATCATTATTCTAATTACACTAAAAATTATTCAATTCATATTACTATACAGTTATTATTATTCATATGGTAATTAATAGGTTGTTTTTATATTTGGTAATTAAGTCAATAATTAGACAAATTACTATAGATATATTACTTTTTTGAAGCTACTATACATCTATACATATGCATATAATACTAATTAAACCATTTTATAACCTTTTATTAGGCCGTCCACAAAAAAAAAAAATAAATAAAAAAATCTACATATTATTGAAATTATTGTGCTATAATAATATTAAGAAATAAGATATTAAAGAATTAATTGTAATTAATTAAATAATGATCCAGATTTCAGATTAGTGTATACATAAAATATTATTACGCCATTTCACATCTTTTAATAGACTGTTTTTATATATGATAATTAAGTCAATAATTAGACAAACTACTATAAATATATTACTAATTAAGTCATTTTATCACCTTTTATTTGGTTATCCACAAAATCAAAAAATCTACATATCAATATACGAAATTATTGTAATATAATAATTTTAAGAAATTAAATATTAAAGAATTAATTGTAATTAATCAAATAATTATCCAGACTTCATATTAGTGTATGCAGAAAATATTAATACATCATTAAGTTGGTTTTATATATAATAGTTAAGTCAATAATTAGACGACAAATTACTATACATATATTACTAATTAAGTCACTGATTTTATAATAGTAATTTTATTGCCTATTAGAATTTGTCAATTATTAAACATTGTTTATATGGTAATTATTGTATGGCATTTAGTACTAAAATTATTAGGTAGAATTTTTATAATTAAGGTATATTATTATTAAATCAAATTTATTAAAAATAATGTGTCCACAATATAAAATAAATTATACTTGTCTTAATAATTATTTATTAATATAAATATACAATTATAAATTTGTATTAAAAAAAACACTGAAACTTCTAATTAAAAAAAATCTCATATAAATATACAATTATAAATTTGTATAAAAAAAAACACACAAATTTTTGATTAAAAAAAATCTCTTCGCATCTCTACAATCTTCCAAAAAACTAATCCATTAGGGTTCTGTTACCAAGGCTCTTCCTACTCAATTTCCTTTCGTTGAAGTAGAGCCTCCTTAAGTATCTTCAAGCTCATACCATACCATACAAACTGCAAAACATATTGAAGTACGGGGAATATAGTTAGAAAAAGGTAGAAAATTCATACGAAAAGTAAGCAGAGAGATGAGTATGAGATTCTTTGAATGATGAGACAACGGAACAGCAAGATGGCTATGCTAGAATTTTTCTGATAAAATATTCTGTAACAACAACAACAACAACAACAACAACTATAATCAAAATTACATATTTCACTACTGACTCATACAACCAGAAATTCACACATAGAGCCAAATTAAAGTGAAAGTATTCATATTAATCTCAGGAAATCAAATTTGGGTCTTATTTATAAAAGATGAATGGACTTACATGAAGCAACCACCAACAGAAGGAAGTGAAAGTATTCATATTAATCTCAGGAAATCAAATTTGGGTGTTATTTATAAAAGATGAATGGACTTACATGAAGCAACCACTAACAGAAGGAAGAGACTTGAAAAGAGTTTGGAAGCCATGAAGAAGATGATATTGGTGTAAAGAGATTGATGGTGATGATAATAATATATATATTGGTTAATATTTTGATTGAATTGGTAAGAAATGATATTTTTTGGTAACAACTTAATTGGAGGAATTAATTAAGACAAAATCACTAGTTTGTATATTATTATTATTATATTATTTTTATCGTTATTATTATTATTATTATTATTATATTATATTATTATTATTATTATTATTATATTATATTATATTATTATTATTATTATTATATTATTATTATTATTATTATTATTATTATTATTATTATTATTACAAAAATGTCCCTAAGTTTTGGGGGGAAAATTTATTAGGAGGATATTCCTTCTCAACTTGAATTCATCCCGAATTCCTATCCATGTTCACCTGTATAAATAATTTTACACAAAAACATAATGTAACACAAAAATTAGCATAAGCTAAGTAAGTTCCACTCCACCCCGTAAAATAATGGCTTGGATTTTTTATATTTTCAAAACTCATATAAATTCATACTTTTCCAAAATGCATGTGGAGTTATACATTTTCTTGTATGGAGAATTAATAGTTATTTATGGAGAAATAACCAAACCTTTTGAAATCCACTTTGAAACTGGACTAAAATCTATGTACACACCCCCTAGAGGATTCCAAGCCAATGGGTAATATATGATCCATAGTCAGGTTATCCTACCTACTACCCTCAAACAATTTGAAAACTGAATCATAACTTATGTGATACTTTTTTTTTTTTTTTTTTATAATAAGGAGTGAAAAATTTTATATATATATATATATATATATATATATATATATATATATACCATATTGGTTATTGGTTATATACCATATTATGGATTTACGTCCATATGAGAATATGAAAAAAATAAATGTACAACCTAATTAATACTACGTATTACATAATATCATACCTAATATTACTATATATAATACCATACGTAATTATTATTTTTAATACCATGCATACAATTACCATACATACTTGAATTGGTTATCAATATAGATTTCTTAAATTGGTTATAAATCATATTATAGTATTACGCCCATATGAAATAATATTAACATACATAAAATTACCATACATACTTGTTAATATTTAGATTTATTAAATTGGTTACAATTCATATTATGGTAAAATAATTCTTATGCAATATACGATTTGGAAACTCAATGAATATTAAGATTCCGTGCAATGAACATATATTCCATCATGTGTACTCATTTGACCAAAAATATGAAGGTTGGTTCAATAAATCGTAAATATTACTAATTGTTTGGTTAGAGAATAATCTTTATCAATAAAAATTAAAATAACTAAATCTCTATCATATTCATATGCTGTTGCTTTAGGCTTTTGTCAAGGAGCACTACTCACGATCCTCAACACATTGCCATGGCTCCAAATCCTTGTGTTACTCCTATTGGTGCTGGAAGGACCGTCACATCAGGAAAAAAAATATTAATAGTCCAAACTCATTCAATAATGTCCACTTTCATGCAAATGACCTGCAGATCTAGTTGCTCATAGTCCACTAATAATCAAATGGTCAATTTTTTTTTTCTATCACTATGAATAGTGCATTACTTAATCTTGCTCAGAGTCCAATAATAAACAACTTTTAATGGATTGAGATAAGGTATTAGAGAAATACCTTTTAATGGGTTGAGCAAACTCGTCCAGATTAATGATGAAGAAGATCAGATGATATATATGATCAATATAATCATAGTTTATATAATATATGTAGATAGATTTTAAATTTCACCAATGGTATATATGATTTTCTATTCTTTATTTAAAAAAAAAAAAGAGTTGAAAAAAGATACAGAGATTTACCAAATGTGTAGGTGTAGTGCAACAGCTCTTCTGGATACGCAGAGAATATGGGTCTTGTTCCTCCTCTTCTTGAAGGTCCCTGTTCTCTACACCATTGCTATGCAGTTGCAGAGAATATTCTCTTAGGTTCTTCGTAACTTGGTACTGTTTGTATTGAAGAGAATGTGATGTATATATAGGTGTTTAGATATGATTAAGGGTAACATTTATGGTTTTTATTATATTACCAATTACCAATTACCAATTACCAATTAAAATTGGAGTTACAATTTTACATTTGCTTACCAAAAAATTATATATAGATACTTAATTTATATTTGAAGAATATATTTACCTAATTTACTTTATATACAGTAATAAGTATGTCTACACATAAATGAATAATATATAATATATAATTTCAATATTTTGATAATTAATTAAATTAGAAAATTAGGATATTATATAAATGCCGCTAAATTTTGGGGAAAAATTTATATGGTTTTTATATTATTATTATTATTATTTTTATTTTATTATGCTTACATTATTTCATAAGATTTTTATTATATTTGAACAATAATATTTTCAATCTATATCTATATCTATATCTATATCTATATCTATATATCTATATATCTATATATATATATATATATAAAAGTAAAATCCTCCTAACAAATTTTCCCCCCAAAACTTTTGTAGTAAAGTTTATTTGGTAAGTAAATGTCAAATGGAAATTAAATAAATCTATTAATTGTTATATTACATAATTGGTAATATTATGTATGGTATTAGATTCTATAATATAATTGAAAATATTATTATTCAAATATAATAAAAATCTTATGAAATAATGTAAGCATAATAAAATAATAATAATAATAATAATAATAATATAAAAACCATATAAATTTTTCCCCAAAACTTAGCGGCATTTATATAATATCCTAATTTTCTAATTTAATTAAGGGAAAATGGCACTTTTTCCCCCTATGTTATATACTTATAGCACTTTTTCCCCCTCAATTATTTATGTAAGCACATTAGCCCCCTCAATTATTTTAAAAGTGGTGGTTTCCCCCCTAATATATTAAATTGACATTTCTACCCTTAAAATAAACATTTTATTTATTTTACTTCTCCAACAAATTATTGCGTATATGTAGCGATTACCACGGTTCAGTTCGAACTGAACCAGACACTATAGCAATCGAATTAAAAGTTTTCAGTTATGATTCAGATCTAGAACCCAATATTTGGATTTCAATTTATTAAATTTAAGAATAAAAAAAAAACTGGATCATGAACCGGCAGTTCCGGATCCCGTTCGCGATTTTGAACCGTCTTTATTTTAAAATTTTATTTTTTATTTTAAAATAGTTTAAATTCAACAATAAATGTATTTTATTTTTTCAGTTCGAAACATGAACCGGCCATTCCAGTTCGCGATTTTAATAAACTCTAAATATCGTGTTTTGATTATAAATTGTAATTGGAATATTTTGGTTTGATTACTATAGTATCTGGTTTGAACCAAATTATAGTAATAATTTATTGGAGAATAAAAATAAATAAAATATTTATTTTAAGGGTAAATATGTCCATTTAACATTTCAGGGGGAAAAAGAGCCACTTAAATAATTGAGGGGGAAAAAGTGCTATAAGTATATAACATAGGGGGAAAAAGTGCCATTTTCCCTTTAATTAATTATCAAAATATTGAAATTATATATTATATATTATTCATTTATGTGTAGACATACTTATTACTGTATATAAAGTAAATTAGGTAAATATATTCTTCAAATATAAATTAAGTATCTATATATAATTTTTTGGTAAGCAAATGTAAAATTGTAACTCTAATTTTAATTGGTAATTGATAATTGGTAATATAATAAAAACCATAAATGTTACCCTTAATCATATCTAAACACCTATATATACATCACATTCTCTTCAATACAAACAGTACCAAGTTACGAAGAACCTAAGGGAATATTCTCTGCAACTGCATAGCAATGGTGTAGAGAACAGGGACCTTCAAGAAGAGGAGGAACAAGACCCATATTCTCTGCGTATCCAGAAGAGCTGTTGCACTACACCTACACATTTGGTAAATCTCTGTATCCTTTTTCAACTCTTTTTTTTTTTAATAAAGAATAGAAAATCATATATACCATTGGTGAAATTTAAAATCTATCTACATATATTATATAAACTATGATTATATTGATCATATATATCATCTGATCTTCTTCATCATTAATCTGGACGAGTTTGCTAAACCCATAAAAAGGTATTTCTCTAATACCTTATCTCAATCCATTAAAAGTTGTTTATTATTAGACTTTGGGCAAGATTAAGTAATGCCCTATTCATAGTGATAGAAAAAAAATTGACCATCTGATTATTAGTGGACTCTGAGCAACTAGATCTGCAGATCATTTGCATGAGAGGGGACATCATTAAATGAGTTTGGACTATTAATATTTTTTTGGGAAAATGGCACTTCTTCCCCCTAAGTTATATACTTATAGCACTTTCTCCCCCTGAATTATTCAAGTGGCTGTTTTTCCCCCTGAAATGTTAAATGGACATATTTACCCTTAAAATAAATATTTAAAATAAATATTGCATTTATTTTCCTTCTCCAACAAATTATGACAATAATTTGGTTCAAACCAAACAAACACTATAGCAACCAAACCGAAATATTCCAATTACAATTTAGAATCGAAACTCGATATTTAGAGTTTATTAAAATCGCGAACCGGAACGGACGATTCATGTACCGAACTGAAAAAATAAAATATATTTATTGTTGAATTTAGACTATTTAAAATAAAGACGGTTCAAAATTGCGAACCGGATCTAGAACCGCCGATTCACAGTTCAAGATCCAATTTTTTTTATTCATAATTTTAATAAATTGAAATCCAAATATTAGGTTCTAGATCTGAATCATAACCGAAAACTTTTAATTCAATTGCTATAGTGTCCGGTTCAGTTTGATCTGAACCGTGGTCATCCCTACGTATACGCGATAATTTGTTGGAGAAGTAAAATAAATAAAATGTTTACTTTAAGGGTAGAAATGTCAATTTAATATATCAGGGGGAAAAATCACCACTTTTAGAATAATTGAGGGGGTTAATGTGCTTACCTAAATAATTGAGGGGGAAAAATGGCTATAAGTATATAACTTAGGGGGAAAAAGTGCCATTTTCCCTATTTTTTTTCCTGATGTGACGGTCCTTCCAGCACCAATAGGAGTAACACAAGGATTTGGAGCCATGGCAATGTGTTGAGGATCGTGAGTAGTGCTCCTTGACAAAAGCCTAAAGCAACAGCATATGAATATGATAGAGATTTAATTATTTTAATTTTTATTGATAAAGATTATTCTCTAACCAAACAATTAGTAATATTTACGATTTATTGAACCAACCTTCATATTTTTGGTCAAATGAATACACATGATGGAATATATGTTCATTGCACGGAATCTTAATATTCATTGAGTTTCCAAATCGTATATTGCATAAGAATTATCTTACCATAATATGAATTGTAACCAATTTAATAAATCTAAATATTAACAAGTATGTATGGTAATTTTATGTATGTTAATTTTATTTCATATGGACGTAATACTATAATATGATTTATAACCAATTTAAGAAATCTATATTGATAACCAATTCAAGTATGTATGGTATTAAAAATAATAATTACGTATGGTATTATATATAGTAATATTAGGTATGATATTATGTAATACGTAGTATTAATTAGGTTGTACATTTATTCTTTTCATATTCTCATATGGACGTAAATCCATAATATGGTATATAACCAATAACCAATATGGTATATATATATATATATATATATATATATATATATAATTTTTCACTCCTTATTATAAAATAATAATTCAATAAAAGTTTTATATAAGTAAATAATCTGTAATATTTATCTTAAGTATAATTTGTCAAATTAATCAATTTTAATTTGATAATGATTATTTTCTAACCAAACAATTGGTAATATTTATGATTTATTGAACCAATTCATATATGTTTTTATCATCCAGACTAATTTTAATGGTCAAATTAATAATAAATTTTATTAGTTATTATAATTAGCATAATATTAATTTATTATGCATAATTACTGTATAAAAATAAATTACCGTTCAAATGAGTACACAAGATGATATACATGTTCATTGCACGAAATCTTAATATTAATTGAGTTGTCAAATTGTATATTGCATAAGAATTATTCTTACCTTACTATATACAATTACAAATTTATTCCGAAATTCTGAAAATTAAATAAGTTAGAAATCTAATGTTAAGTATGTATTTCCTGTTTTTTCATTTTTAATTTATACAACTAATTTATTAATTTATATACACAATTTTTTGCTACTTTTAATAAAATAATTCACTACATTTTTTTCAGTAAGTAATTCCTCTAAGCAAATAATCCGTAATATTCCCTGATATACTTTACACAATTTAATCATTTTTTATTTTTATAATTTCTAATTTATTTAATAATATATATATATATATATATATATATATATATATATATATATATATATATATAATTTAATATAGATATAATTAGATAAAGCTTATTTTGTGACCAAATAATTGGTAATATTTACGATTTATTGAACCAATTCGTAAATGAGTCAATCTATACTATAATTAAAAACAAAATCCTATTTATTTGATTTTCCACCCAAACAATAGTAAATAGTAAAGATAAATTTTAAAAAAAAAGAATGGAAAAAAGAACATAAATATTTCACAATAATATTCTACATCATCCGTTAAAAATGGAATGGAAATTAGGTAAACTGAAAAAATAACTGAATATTAATAATTGACTGAAAATTAAAAATGAAAAAAAGAACATAAATTAGGTTAATTGAAAAAGGAAATAAATATTTATAATTGACTAAAAATAAAAAATGATCCATAATTGACTAAAATGAAAAAGGGAAATGGTCAAATTATTACATTTTAATTTTTTACAATAATATTACACAATATAGTACATCAAACCATAATTATGTCATAAATCTTTCACAATTTTAAAAATGGAACAGAAATATTTCAATAATAATATTTTACATCATCAAGTAAACGTAAATTAAAAATGAAAAGGAAATATTTAAATAACAATATTCTACATCATCAATAATAAAGGCATATTCTAATCAATAATAAAGTTAAATTAAAAATGCAATGAAAATTAAAAATGAAACAAAAATATTTTAATAATAATATTCTACATCATCAATTAAAAATGGAACGAAAATTGGGTAAAATATCACTACATCTGATATTCTAATTGACCAATTGACTGAAAATAAAAAAGAATAATTGGCTGAAAATGAATATGATATTACTAATTAACTGAAAATATAAAATGAAATGAATATTAATAGTTGACTGCAAATAAAAAATGATCTATAATTAACTAATATGAAAAAAATAAATGGTTAGATCATTGCATTTTAATTAAAAATTGATGGAAACTAAAATTTGATGGAATATTTCAACAATAATATTCTACATCATAGATAATAAAGGCATATTTTAAACAAGAATAAAGTTAAATTAAAAATGCAACAGAAATATTTCAATAATAATATTATACATAATCAATTAAAACTCGAACGAAAATTAGGTAAAAATATCATTGCATATGATATTCTAATTGACTAATTGATTAAAAATAAAAAAGAATAATTCGCTGAAAATGAATATGATATTGCAAACTTACTTAAAATATAAAAAAATCCCTAATTGACTAATATTCTACAATTATATATTTTCACTCGAGTCACCCATCATGATGGACTGAAGGTGTTAGCTATAGACGATGATGGACAAGATTGTGTTGCTACTACCAATGTCGAAAGATGTTTCAATAATGTGTACATACAATCGTTGATATTTTTTTAAATGACAAATTTGCTATATATCTAAACAAAAAAATATATATCTTCCATACAAATGAATTAAGATAGTAATTCATTCCTATAACTGAGTTGCTTGAGAATGAGCACATTTGACTAATTTATAAAAAATAAAAAAAAAAACTAAACAATGATAAGTAAAATCTCCAAAATTACAGCACCGCATGCGTACATCTACACATTAGCTATTAATTTGAGCAATTATTTGCTCAAATTTAAACAATGATAACATCAAAACACAGATAATCCAAACCATATGTTCAATTGCACTATATAATATTTGATGTTCTAATTTAAATAATTATATATTGATCCAAATATTCTTAATATATTACAACAAATCCATTCTGTGCATCGAACGTGTGAAAATACTATTATTCTAATAATTTTTCTTTCCTTCTTTGGTGTAATTACTATGCTAATGTATTTAAATATTGAAAGAGAATTCTATAAAAAGGATCCTTAACTCACTAAAATTCTATATTATTCTTAAAAACTAAACCCCCATTTCTTACTTACCCGCCCAAACAATAAAAAAAAATTACCAATTAATGATACTAATAATAATTAGTAAAAAAGTTAGTAGTAAAATAGAAAAAAAGATCCTTAATTCACAAAAAATAGAAAAGGAAACGGGATTCACTAATTAATTAAAACTAACAATAATCATTAAAAAAAAGATCATTAATTCACTAAAAATGAAAATATAAATGGAATTTACTGATTATGACTAATAATAATTGGTAAAAAAAAAGAGTCTTAATTCAATGAAAATGGAAAAAAGAAACGTAAGGGTGTGAAAAAAAAAGGTCATAATAAGGATAACAGTAAAAAAAAGAAAATTCTACCAAAAATTAGAATAATAAAAAAATTTTCTTAATTCACGAGAAATAGAAAAGGAAATGAAATTCACTGATTAATTAAATAGTAATAATAATCAGTCAGAAAATAAGCAGTAAAATATGAAGAAAAAAAAAGATCCTTCACTAAAAATGGAAAAATAAACAAAATTTACTGATTAATACTAATAATAATCAGTAAAATTGAAAATAAAAAAGGATTCTTAATTCAATGAAAATGAAAGATTTTTTTTTTAAAAAAAAAAGGGGTCATAATAAAAATAACAGTAAAAACAATCCTACAAAAAAAATTGAAAAAAAAAATTCATAATTTATGAAAAATAGAAAATGAAATAGAATTCACTGAATAATTAATACTAATAATAATCAGTAAAATTAAAAGTTAACATTAAAATAGAAAAATATAAAAGGATCCTTAATTCACTAAAAATAGAAAAAGAAACGAAAGTCACTTATTAATACTAATAATAATAAGTTAAATAGGTAAATATAAAAAGATTCTCAATCTATACCATTATTAAAAAGAAAATCCTTCTTCCTTACTTTCACACCCAAACAATAGAAAAAGAAAAAAAATCTATAATATAATTAAAAACAAATTTCTATTTACTTGATTTATCGCTCAAACAATAGTAAATAGTAAAGGTAAATTAAAAAAAAATGATAAAAAAAAAAGAACAAAAATATTTCACAATAATATTCTATATTATCAATTAAAAATGGAATGAAAATTAAGTAAATAAATAAATATTTGTTCAAACATATTTTCTCAACCAACACCTTCACTAAAGCTCGATCTCATGACTTCCCATATAAGAGAAGTCACTACATACCATCTAAGCACAAGCTGCTTGGTAACAAACATTAGATTAATTGAAAAAGGAAATGAATATTAACAATTATTTGAAAATAAGAAAAGATTCATAATTGACTAAAATAGAAAAAAAAATGGTCAGATCATTACATTTTAATTTTTCACAATAATATTACACAGTATAATACATCAAATCATAAATATGTAATAAATTTTACACAATTTTAAACAATAGAATGAAAATATTTCAATAATAATATTCTACACTATCAAGTAAAGGTAAATTAAAAATAAAAAGGAAATACTTCAATAATAATATTCTACATCATCAATACTAAAGACATATTTAAAACAATAGTAAAGGTAAATTAAAAATGTAGCGAAAATTAAAAATGAAATGGAAATATTTCAATAATAATATTCTAAATCATCAATTAAAAATGAAACGAAAATTTGATAAAAATATCATTGCATTTGATATTTTAGTTCGCTAATTGATTAATTGACTAAAAATAAAAGAGAAGTAATTGGATGAAAATAAATATGATATTACTAATGGATTGAAAATTTAAAAGGAAATGAATATTAATAATTGACTGCAAATAAAAAATTATTCATAATTGACTAATATGAAAAAAATAAATGGTTAGACCATTGCATTTTAATTAAAATGGAAGGGAAACTAAAATTGAACGCCAATATTTCAATAATAATATTCTACATCATAAATAGTAAATGCATATTTTAAACAATAGTAAAGGTAAATTACAAATGGAACAGAAATATTTCAATAATAATATTATACATTCTCAATTAAAAATGGAACACAAATTAGGTAAAAATATCACTCCATGTAATATTCTAATGGACTAAAAATACAAAAGAATAATTGACTGAAAATGAATATGATATTACTAATTTATTTAAAATATAAAAGGATCGCTAATTGACTAATATTATACCATTATATATTTTCACCGAGTCACCCATCCTGATCAATTGAAGGTGTTAGCTCTAGACGATGATGGACAAGATTGTGTTGCTACTACCAATGTCGTCTACAAAGAGGTTTCAACAATGTGTAAATAAAATCGTTGATATTATATTTTTTAAATGACAAAATTGCTATATGTATAGACAAAAAAAATATCCTCCATACAAATGAATTAAGATAACAATTCATTCATATAACTGAGTTGCTAGAAAACAAACACATTTGTATAATTTATAAAAAAAAAAAAAATACTAAACAATGATGCAAAAAAATCTCCAAAGTTATAACACTACATGCATACATCTACACATTAGCTATTAATTCGAGCAATTATTTGCTTAAATTCATACAATGATAATATAAAAACACATAAATGATCCAACTCGTATATTCAATTGAACTATATAATATTTGATGTTCTAATTTAAATAATTATATATCGATCCAAATATTCTTAATATATTACAACAAATCTATTCCGTGCATCGCACGGGCGCAAATACTAGTTATATTATAGAATATAATACTATACATAATATTACCAATTATGTAATATAACAATTAATAGATTTATTTAATTTCCATTTGACATTTACTTACCAAATAAACTTTACTACAAAAATTTTGGGGGGAAAATTTGTTAGGAGGATTTTACTTATATATATATATATATATATATATATATATATATATATATATATATATATAGATTAGCCCGATTAAGAAAGTAAAGAAAAAGCTAATGATTTTGTGGTCAAGTGATATGAAGTGACTTTCCAAAATAGGAGGTTATGGGTTCAAACCCCATTTACGTAAATATTATTGGATGTGGGATATTAAGAAGCAATAACTGAATGAATAATTCTAGATGTATTGTACTCCCAATTTTTACTTTCATTTTCTATTCTCTGACATGGCATGCCTTGATTGCTTAATTTAATATGAGACATAATATTTATCCATTCTTCTTTTTCTTTTTTTCAATCAAATTTGAACTTCAATCAAATTTGAACACAAATAGAAGTAAAAATTGAAAATATATTTTTGAGAGTCCTTGAAGTGTTTTTCTAACTGAATGGATGAGCAAGTTTGAAGGCATTGCAAAGACAATCTCCACATGCATCTCAAGAACCAGTCCACTTTATTACATTAGAGGGGGAAGGGGTGGCTCATGGCTGGGAAGATAGAGCTAAAATAAAGAGTATGAAGTTGTTTGGTAAATGGCTGTTATTTGATTGGACTAGTAGATTTAATTAGTTATAACATTAATTGATTATAAAAAAGTGTTTGGTAAATTAGCTCTCAGTTGTTAGCTGATTACATATAAAAATGACTTTCTCAAAAAGTTAATCGAAAAAGCTATTTTGAGCAGTTTTTTGAATTTTAGCATTTTGAAACAATAACAGCCCGTTTGGTTCGCTGGAAAAGATTTGAAGGGAAATGGAATTGAAATTCCATGGAAAATAAATTTCAGGAAAATTGATTCAATTGTTTGGTTGGTGGAAAAGAAATTACTGAGAATATGAATTCCATTGTTTGGTTGGGTTTAGAAAGATAAGAAATAATGAATATAAAGACCAATATGCCCTTAAAAGGATGTTTGAATAAATAAGTGTCTAGGTAATTAAGAAACTTTCATAAGGGTAAAATGGTACACTCATATTATTTTTCTTCCCAATTCATATGGAAAACAAAATCCCACCCCTTTACAAAGAATTTATTTTCCTCAAGTTTGAGGAATCCATTTTCCAATGGAAAATGTTTTCCATCCAACCAAACAACATAAAACAACATTTTCCTTCACTTTTAAAAAAATATTTTCCATGGAAAATGTTTTCCATCCAACCAAACACCCCCTAAGTTGTTATAAAAAGCTAATTAATCAAACACTTATATGAATTATTTAACCAAGTCAAACATCTAATAGTGATAAAATAAGTTAAAATTGAGGAATAGACTAACTATTTTACCAAACTGGGCCTATATATCTATCAACTTCTGATCCGGTGCCAAAAGTAGAAACAGTATTAAAATCACAATCTAATTTAATAGTGATGGTGCCAGGAGGAACTCTGTACATGCATGAGAATGAGAATGATAATGATAATGATAATTCTCTCTCTCTCATGCAGAAATCAGAAGGGTGCATTCCTACTGCTAGACAGGACAGATAGAATCTCGGTTACAGAGGACATGGCACTTAAAGCAGCTTTCAGCACATCTTGCGAGCACCCTGGTTTTACGATTGTACGCACCTGGAAATAAAATATATTAAAGGAAAAGAGTATATAAGACGAAGAAGATGAAGTTTTGTAGCAACAGAAACAGAATTGAAGTAAATTAACAACTTCTCCCTCCCTCAAATATATTTTTATATTTCCTGAATGATATAATATTAACAACCATGTAAGTAAAGCCCTTAGCTTCCTAGCTTCACCTTCTCAAGATATTCTTGCAATTGTTTGATACGACCCATGTAATCCTGGTCCTCCACACAAAGGCTTACAGCCTTTGTATCTGCACCTGGACCATCAAACTGAAGAGGTCCTGGATTTCTATACACGTCATCCATCAAGAATTTTCCAGCATTCTGTCTCAGCACCCTGCATGCCATCCAATTCTCAATTCTCAACCACAATATAATGTTCTAATTTCAGTTCCATATATCTTGCAATTGTAACAAGCGATAAATAAATATTAGCAACCCATGGGGATGCTAATAGGCCAGTGGAAGAATTGAAGTAAACTCAAAAAGGAAATAACATACTCATATGCTTTGCCTTTCAAATCCACAGCTGCAGGATGAAGAGCAGGTTTCCCAATTGATTCAGCACCAGGACCATGACCAAAACGCCTCACAGTCATCATAGCCTGCATTCCAAAACTCAAAAACACCTTCTTATACACTGTAAGTTCAAATATGAGAGAAATCAATAAACCAAAATGTCCTGATTTGCCCCCAAAATCTTGCAACAAACTTACACTTATAGGAGCAGCACCGCAACGCCACTTGTTCACAGGATTCTTTAGATTAGTTAATGTTGCCATGTAACCATTCAGCCCTGCAGCCAATACATGGTAACAGACATGACCAAGAACCTGAAGGAACAGTGGAGATATTTTGTTATGTGCAAATATTTCATAAATGCATACTAAGAGCAATGAACTGAATTAATGGAGAAAAGCTCACATAGGCATAGTCACAATCAAATTTTGATGGCAATGATCCACGAGCTTGATAACCAAAGAAATGACAAATAGCATTGAATTTCTTTCCCTTGTAAGTTCCCTCTTTCTGCAGAAACCATTAAAATAACAAGGCACATCAAATTGTGTATACTTCTAACCCATGTAAACTGAAATGTATATAAATTTGTTTTAAATTCCAATCAAATGTAAACATTAAAACAAAAAAGAAAAGATGTAACCTTAAAGAACAAAAGAGAATGTTAACCTAAATAATACGGAGTAAAATTTAAGAGCAAGAGTATCCTCATTAGGAGCACATTCAATAAAGGTAAAGCTAAGTACACCAACCCAAAATGGGCTCCACAGATGAACTTGTACGCAGTGAGCTTTGAACAAGTAAAAATTTTAGCACACATTTACATAAACTAAAGACTATGATTTTAAGTCATGGGAACGATAAACCTGGCATGTAAGAATTTGGTACAATTTCAAGTGTTCATGGAAAATATAACAGATTTAAATTCCTCATTATGCCTCAAAAAGAGATAAATGAATGCAGACGGAAGCAAACGTCAAAACTATTTTAAAACAAATGTTGTACGCACACACACATACGGGAGTTTCTTCAATGCCTTTTTGCTAAATGCTAAAAAAGAAAATATGTAGGCATTTTTGTCACATGCAACTTTTTTTCTTCTTTTCCTAACCCAATTTGATATGATCAAAATATCCCCATTTGTAGAAAGAGCCATTGTAGTAAAAGGAATTCCACCCCAAAACCCACACACACACACACTTCATAACCAAATCTCCTAAACTTTCAAAACGAAATAGAAGTATTATGTAGGACTTTGCATAATGTAGCAGGAGAGTTTTCATACCAGCCGCTTGTTCATCTCTGTTTCTACAAGAAAAGCTAGAAGTTTCTCTGTCTCAATCTGTAAACGAAGCAAAAGAATCATTGCCACTGCGCCACATATTCACATGCAAGATATTCCAAAGTTTCATCTTACAGATCTTAAAAGAACTAGAAAACTTTAATTACCTGAGATAGTTGGGCAGAGTCATCTGATTCTGGATACAGAAGAAGCTGCAAGATTGCAAATATTTTCAGCTTAAGAGCTACAATAGGTGATAAGCTAAATCACTATAATTGATTTAAGAAGCATAAAACTAACCTCCCTTCTTATAAAGGGCGGCAGAAATTCAAACAGGGCAGATGCCCATGGTGACAGTTGGGAGGAAATGTTATTAGCAGAAACACCTTCCCTGAGCAAAACATGAATTTCCTGGAGCATAGAATATATTATTAAATATGCTTGTGGCTAACTAAGGTTAAAATGGCAGTCAACAACTAATCAAGAAGGTTCAATTTCAAATCTACCTTTAATAGAGCATATATTTCAGGAATGCTTTCTATAAGCCCCTCAGGCAACAGGATAACACCATGGTACTTGTCTGGACCCCAAAGCAAAGTCAGACAGTATATAACTAATAATCATCATAAAGACAGATTAAACAAAATTCAGAAGTCCATACCCTGTTCAGCCCTGGCTTGCACTGCATCGCAAACTTGTTTCGTGATGTCAAAAAGTGTAAGTTTTGACGCAGCTACTTCCTCAGCAAGAATAACCTGTCAAAACATTTAGGAATTTTTTAGAGAGAAAACTTGAAAAAGCAGCATATGCTAAAGCTGTTTAATCCAAGCTTCAGAAATATGTGAAACTCAGAACCATATTTGGGTGAGACTGCAAGGTGCATTCCAAGGCAACATGTGATGTCTTTCGGCCCATCAGTCTGATGAAATAGTAATACTGCAGATGAGAAACAGTATGACAAGAAATAAGTAAATATAAGAAACATATACTCTATATACTCATATTTCTGAGAAACATATACTCTATAATAATCTCAAGAAGACTGTCTCAAAAGCATAGTTATACAGCTTCCAAAAAAAAAAAAAAACATTAAGACTAGACTTGAGCATGTAAAATAAATGCAGTCATACCTTCTCTGCTGAGAGTGCATCAGTGCAGACATTGCTGATGAGCTGGGAATTAACCTGAAAAGATCAATTGAAAACAGAGTTCATTTAGTTTCTCTCCACAAGTTATTTATTTCAAAATGCTCTAAAGGACAACAAAGAGGAAACAAAAGCTTTGCCAATTTTTATTTTTTTTTTCAGTTTTAAAACAGAGGGCATAAAAAATAAAAAGGCATAACCCACCTGCAAGGTATAACTATTTCTACTCAATATGAACTCAAGGGCAGCACCATATGTCCACCCACCCAAAAAAGAAAAGGCAGACACTTAATAGCACTTAAAGTTCAAGTAAACTGACAGGAAATGCATCTATGAATGTCAACACAACATATCATATTAAGCAGTCAGAAAATGAAACCAAAAGAGGGAAAAATAAACCCCTCAAAAAAATCATAATGCAACATGTTTTCAAGGAAATAAGGTTTTCAAAAGTAGATTCAGATAGGTATCATCATCTCTGTGAAAATTAGCTCCAAAATAAATTCTCTTGAATTGAAAAAACTAGTGGTTAATACATACCTTACATATTGTGTCAAAACCAACATTTGTTTCAACAAACTGGTTCTTTAAATCTCCATTTAATGTGACAGGAACACCAACAACCTGTAGAAAATGGATATAAATTCTTATTACATTCACACATCAAGAAGATAAGCCAGATGAAACTTGGTTCTGGAAAAAGAAAGAAGAAATAAGATGAGATATTGAGTATAATGAGGCAAGATAAGAAAAGAGGTTTATAATCTATTTGCAAAACAACATATTAAAGCTGCCAAGTTAATTTCTCAGAGTTCCCCCCAGCAATGCATACTTTTGTTGGACATTTAGCTTGAGCAAAAGTTTCTGCCAGATAAGCTGCATCACTGTTTGATGTTACTCCTACCAAAAAAAAATGGGTATATCAGAGAAATGGAAACATTTTTTTAAAATATAATTTCCATAACGACCATGAGAATAAGTAGTATTAGTACCCCCAACAATTATGAGGCCATCCAACTTCAAAGCTTTGCACGCAGCCAATGCCGCATTAACTTGCTCAGTTGTTCTAATTTGATCTTTAGTTCTTCCCAGCATATCATAACCACCTTGATTAGATAATATTCCACAGTGGTGTAAGTCAAAACATAACACAATCTAATTAAAATTATCACTTTCTGAAAACTTAGCCAACTTACCTTGGTTTTTATATGTTGCAAGAACATCATCTGTAATTTGGAGAGTTTTCTGTGCAAATAAACCTTCAGAACCACCTGAAGACATATGTAATGAGTTCAACAACACCGGTTTCCAACAGGAGTGGTAAATGCAATCTCCGAGAGAACCAAATCATAATTTCAATGGAAGATGATCATCAAGAAATTGAGCAGAAAAATTAATCATCTCAATTAAACTGAACAAATTGAAATAGATAAAAAAGCAGTTGGGGGAAACTCGAGCAAATACCACTACTTACCCAAAAATCCAAGTAAAATGCTATCAGGATTATGAATGTTGAGAGCGTCAAGAAGTCCCCATATGACATTATGTCCTCCGGGAGATTGTCTACCACAGAAAACAATCCCCACCCTGAAGGGAAAAAATATGTAATAGAAGTTAGCAGCATGTGACTATAAAGGAACCAGGCAAGATATTGCAACACTGTTATTGAGAATTTGAGATGCAACGTGTGATACCGACTTTGAATGTAAACTAAGACAGCATGATTGCATAATATGATATGATATGATATAATAAAATAAATACCTAATTGATGGATGATCGGTAATTATGTGAGCATCTTGGACGTTGGCAGTTGCCCTGAGAAAATGAGCTAAAGGCTGACCATAAGTGCGAGGAAAGGACCGACTTATTATATGGGCACATGAGGGATCAGCTGAAGTAGTTGCATCGCCGAACTCCACACGAACAGTAGTGCCCTGTTGAAATAACAATAGATCGAGAAGAGTCAATGATCAAACGGGGAATGTTAAAATAGCAACAAGAGTGAATTTCATGAAAAATAAGGTCTAATTTCAGGCACCACTGTTAACTGCACAGATTAAAAAAATACAAAAGTAGAAAGATATCAGGAAATAAAGCGTATCGTGTTGGAATGATCACAAGCTTCAGCTGAAGAGTGAAGCAAAGCGAATTGAATAAATGGATGCTTTAGGGACGAAGACGCAAGAATAATAATATCTATCATATCGGATTATTATAAGTAAACACAGTAACGCCAGAAAGCTTAAGAGAGAGAGACGATACTTGAAGGCATGGAGGTAGCTCGGGTTGGTACAGAGATCGAAGCTTTTGGAGATGGGATAGCTCTCTCGCTATTCCCAAGTCCGAATCCATTCCTTTGTCGCGGAAGTTTGTATCAACTCAACTCTCGTCTTTGGTAGGAAGGAATATAATATCAAAGTAGTTTTTATATATACAACTGAGTAAGTGAGTAGTGAGTGGTTAGTATGTAGGATTAGGGGAAAACGGGATGCGGCTACCAGACGCCACGCCACGCCACTAGTTTTGCGCCGCTCTTTTATCCCCTTGAGATTTCTTCACACATTTTATACAGTGTACTATGTCCGCGGCTTAAGTATGTCATGTACTCCTGTGCTTAAACAATTATCATGCACTCTCATTTCTGCTATACGAAAAATAAACATTTTGATGAGGATTCGGCAGCTCGAAAGCACATATTTTCTTATTTAATTTAATAAAATGATAACTATTTACATTTTGATTTGGTAAATAGTTAGCTTATTAATTAATTTTAACTTATTTAATCAATATTAGATGTTTGATTTGGTTAAAAAATTAATATAAGTGTTTGATTAATTAACTTTCTGTAACTCTAAAATGTTAAAATTCAAAAAATTGTTCAAAAAAAACTTTTTAAATTAGCTTTTAAGAAAAGAAATTATACCAAACAACTATCAACTAACAGCTAATTTACCAAACACATTTTCAAAATCTGTTATCAACTAGTCATGCTCTCTAACCCAATCAGCTAACCCTATCATTTATCAAATAGGGCCTTAGGCCATGTTTGGTAAAATGGCTGTTAGCTGATAGCTGTTAGTTGTTTGCTGATTGTGTTAATTAGAGGGTATAAATAGTTGATAACATTAGCTGATTGTAAAAAAGTGTTTGGTAAATTAGTTGTTAGCTGTTTGGTATAATTTCTTTTCTCAAAAAGCTAATTGAAAAAGTTGCTTGGGTAGCTTTTTCAATTTTAGCCTTTTGGAGTTGCAAAAAGCCAATTAGCCAAACATTTATATTGATATTTTAATTAAATCAAACAATTAATAGTTGTCAAATAAGCCAAAAAATTGGTCTATCCAAACAGGGCCTTAGTCTTTTACTAATAATTCAGTGTAAGTTTATCATCGATTTTAATGTGCTGAATCGCAACTTAAAAGTCCCTAGCTTTTCTAAGACATAATCCACCCGCTATGAGCAGACTTCCTCAGTTGACCAGGTAAACTTTCCTCTTATCATCATTATATCCCCCCCAAAGGAACTCTCTGTAGACATTGTTGATGTCGTCCCTGATTGGAAGAGCTAGCGCCTGCATCGTGTACACGAGCATAGTCGATCGAAGATATGAGTTTGTTCATTTTGCTTGGCTTCATCGGAATTTTGTGTTCTTTCACCTCGCTGATGAGCGTCCAAGTGAAAACTGCGCAAGTCGATCTCACTTACATTTGTGGTTAATTTTTGAAAAAAAAAAAAAAAAAAAAAAAAAACTCAAATGCATATGTCCGAAATGCTCTTTTCCTAATCTTGTTTACTTTTCAAAGTTTCTCATTTTTATCAACAAATTGTAATTCCTTCACATCTCAGTCTTTGACCCTCCCCCGCCATTATCTTCTTCCATGCATGTTTGGCATGTCAGGCTTGGCATTACTGTTCTCCTTAGGATAATGATTCATGCGATGGCCAACCTCAACACATGCAAAGCATATATATGACGTGGATTCCTTCGAACTCAACGTGTTGCAACCTACTCTGAATCCAAACCTTACCAACCAACGGTTTGGAAAGGTCGATTTCAACAGCGACCTGTGCAAATCGCCCATGTTCAACGTAACTCTTGTCGTGGTTCTATCTAGTTTCAATGGGGTACCCACATTTTCTAGAATGAGATTCACAATAGTTTCTCTAAAATATTCAATAGGGAGCCCTGATAGACACACCTACACTACTATCTTATTGAGCTTTGTTGCTAACGGGTTGAAGTATGGGTCCCAGCGTTGTGCAACGACATAATTGTCGAAAAGCTTCTAAGGTCCATCAATGAGGACATGCATATAGTCTGAAGCAAGTTCGAATCTTGCTACGAAGTACCCCACACCTATATCATCCATTCTTCCCTTCAAATTGCAAATTTTCATTATTTTCTATCTAAACAAGGGAAAAGCAATAATTTTTTCTAGATACTTAATGATAAGGGTGTTTCTCCGATCCAGGTCTGACAAGCTCTGAGAAGAGATCTTTGGGCAGATCCCCAAGGCACAGTGGCGTTGCGGCTGTCTCAGCAAAGGAACGCTTTAATATCTTCACTTTCTTGTTGGAGTGGTGAGTTGTTCCCTCGCCGTCCTCAGCCCCCAATAGTTATGCTATGTAACTGTGTGCACCCACGGTTACAAACAGACGTCTTTTGACTAAAAATGCGTGTTTCATTTAAAAAAAAAAAAATCAGTTTTAATTTTCCTCAACAGCATTAGTGTGGATATATAGTTATGAATTTGTAGATATATAGTTACGAATTTGTGAATATATAGTTATAAATTTATGGATATTTAGTTCATTCATTGTGGATGTTTAGTTCATTCATTGTGGATATTTAGTTCATTCATTCTGGATTTTTTGTTATTCATTCACTGTGGATATATAGTTATAAATTTGTGAATATATAATTCAAATTATGCAAAAAAAAAAAAATGTTATTGTCGGGAATCGAACATGAATTTTTTTTAAGTGGGACGCGCGTTTTTAGTCAAAACGATGTCGTTTTTGCAACCGTGTGCACCATGTATGGTGCACACGGTTGCACAGCATAATTTGCACTCAGCCCCCGCTGCAGCGTCTGGCGAAACCCGACACGGCTTTCATGACCACCCAAGAAAAGAACGGAAAAACATGATCATAGAATCTTACCAAAAATAGAAAAGTCCACGAGCCGAGAGCTTAATTTATATCATAGACCAAAGTCCACATACCATTATGGACCCTAGATTGGTACATAATTCATACTTATAATTAAGGTACAGAGTTTCATAACATAAAATACAACAAATCACAACACAAGATACATACATATGTTATATATTTATTCATTTTTCAAAATTGATTTAGGTATGTGTTCACGATGAGAACTGATTGTATTATATTTTCTGAACTTAATTACAATGAGATGAGATGATGTGAATATATAGAATAGAGAGTCATAGTGTGACAATGATAAGAAGTAGAGAGTCACAGTGTGACAAGAATAAGAAGTTCTAAACAGACTCATATACATAGAGTCCTAATACTCCCCCTCAAGCACAGTGTATACTAGTAACCTGTAGCTTGTCCCTTAAGGAAGAAAATCTAGGTCCAGGCAGAGCTTTGGTGAAGATATCAGCAAGTTGATCCTTTGTGGATATGAAGTTGACTTGGATATCGCCCGAAGCTACTCGATCACGAACAAAATGATAATCAATCTCCACATGCTTGGTGCGGGCATGAAAGATTGGATTGGCACTCATATATGTAGCTCCTAGATTATCACACCATAATTTTGGAATGGAAATACCCGGAATCTGTATCTCACGCAATAATGACATAATCCATAGAACCTCAGCACAAACATTTGCAAGAGCTTTGTATTCAGCCTCAGTGGATGACCTGGCAACTGTTCTCTGTTTCTTGCAAACCCATGATATAAGATTACTCCCCAAGAAAACAGCAAAACCACTCGTGGATTTTCGATCGTCAGGACAACCAGCCCAATCAGAATCAGAGAAAGCATGAATGTCTCTAGATGAGCACCGTCGTATGCGTAAACCATGATCAACTGTTCCCTTAACATACCTGAGTACCCGTTTGAGCTGCTCCCAGTGTGATATGGTGGGAGCATGCATATGCTGGCATAACTGATTAACTGCAAAGGATAGGTCAGGTCGTGTGACAGTGAGATATTGCAGTGCTCCAGCTAGACTCCTGTACTGTGTGGGATCATCATATAGATCTGAATTGAAGGGGACAGTTTTCGAGACAGAGATAGGTGTAGAAAGGGGTTTGCATTCAGACATTCCAGCCCGTTTTAAAATATCATTCATATACCGTTGTTGAGATAAAATAATCCTATTGTCACTCTTAACTGTTTCAATACCCAGAAAAAAATTTGGTTCACTAAGATCTCTGATTTTGAATGTAGCAGATAGTTTGGACAAGAGCTGAGACATAATACCCTGATCACTTCCCATTACAAGAATGTCATCCACGTACACTAATAAATAAACCAAAGCAGAGTCTTTAGAGTAATAAAACAGAGAGACATCTGTCTTGGATGCTTGAAAGCCAACCGATAGTAAGAACGTATGTAGTCGATTAAACCAAGCTCTGGGAGCTTGTTTTAACCCATACAGAGATCTTTTTAACAAACAAACATGATTCGGGAAGTTAGCATCAATATAACCAGGGGGTTGCTTCATATAAACTGTTTCAGCCAGATTACCATTCAGAAAAGCATTATGAACATCTAGCTGTTTGATAGACCACCCAGATGATAAAGCTAGAGATAGAAGGAGTCTTACAGTCGTAGGCTTTACCACTGGACTAAAAGTGTCGAAGAAGTCCTGACCTGGAACCTGATTAAAACCTTTCGCAACCAGCCTGGCTTTATGCCTTTCAATAGCACCATCAGCCTTTCTCTTTGTACGAAACACCCATTTACAGCCAATAATATTCATACCTGCAGTGGGTGGAACTAGAGACCATGTGTGGTTATGCAGGAGAGCATTGAATTCTTGGTCCATGGCTTCACGCCACTCAGGATATTTGACAGCTTGAGAGTAACATGTGGGTTCCGTGGGATGCACTTGAGCTGCTAGAGCAAAAAGAGGAGCATCTGCGTTGCTGCGAGTGGCCATAGAGTGAGTACGAACATTGGGCCTGATGGACCGCCCACGTGGACGGCCTCGCCGGCGAGCAACAGGCTCCACATGATCACCCGACGAGGCAGCCTGTCCGGGATCCACAGCTGGTTCGAATGAAGCAGGTAGCGGCGGTTCTGGCAGCTCATCATTGGACACGGCAGGAATAAGTGTGCTGTGACTGATAACAGATTCCGCCCAAGGTCCAGAAAACGGAGTAGATAAATCCTGTAAAGAAATTTTAGTAGCAAAGGGGAAAACTTCTTCATCAAATCTGACATGCCTGCATGTGTAAATCTTATTAGTATGTAAGTCCATGCATCTGTACCCCCTAAAGGACTCAGGATAACCTAGGAAGACACATGGAGAAGACCTGTATGACATCTTATGACGATTATATGGCCGAAGATGAGGGTAGCATAAACACCCAAAGACACGAAGAAAAAGATAGGAAGGAGGGGATTTATGTAACATGAGATGAGGACTGGAGTTATTTAATACAGAAGATGGCATTCTGTTAATTAAATAGACAGCAGTCTCAAAAGCAAAATCCCAAAATTTCAAAGGGACAGAGGCGTGAGCTAGAAGAGCCAGACCAGTTTCAACAATGTGACGATGTTTTCGTTCAACACGACCATTCTGTTCATGTGTATAGGCACAGGATTGTCTATGTTGAATTCCTAATTGAACAAACAAAGAATGCAACTTTTTGTACTCAGCACCTAAATCAGACTGAATGGCCTTTATTTTGCAATTAAAGGACCGTTCAACAAGAGTACGAAATTTATCAAAGATGACAAAAAGATCAGACTTTAATTTCATAGGGAAGAACCATGTATAACAGGAATAGTCATCCACAAAGATCACAAAATAACGGAAGCCAGGAGTAGATAAAGTGGGTGCAGGACCCCAAATGCCTGTGTAAATAAGATCTAGGACTTGAGAACTAGAGGAAGCAACACGGGGGAGGGGAAAACGGGCAGATTTGCCTAATTGACACGCATTGCATAAAGAATTATGACAACGAATATTATCACGAGACCCACTAACCAAACAAGAACGAAGTATATGGCTAAGAACACGGTTATGAGGATGACCCAGACGGTTGTGCCAAGTGGAAGCCGAGGCACGAGCGGAAATAAACGCTGACGGAGACGAACTAGGTAATGAAAGTGTGTATAGTCCCCCCGAACTATTGCCCCGAAGAAGTATTTCCTTGGTATTGATATCTTTCACAACAAAAAAAGGAGGGGTGAAACTCAAAAAAGACTTTATTATCGGATGCAAACTTCTGAACAGATAATAAAGAATTAGACAAACGCGGAACGTGAAGTATATCAGACAATGTAAATGATCTAGAAGGGGTATTAAAAGAGGCATGGCCAACATGACTAATAGATAAACCCATACCGTCACCGACACGTAAAGTGTCATTACCAGTGTACTTCTCCGTTGTAGAAAGGGCAGCGATGTTCGGAGTTGCATGATTTGTGGCTCCAGTGTCCGGAACCCAAGTATGAGAATTTGACGAGGTTTTAGCAACTAAACCATTCTGAAACACCAAATTAGCCTGAGAACCCGGAGCCCCTGAATATCGCCGAAAACAGTTGACTCCCGTGTGACCGAAATTTTTGCAAATTTGACACGGATCATTATAGCGCCAAAAACAATTGGCTCCCGTGTGACCAAAACGTTTACAAATTTGACACGGATCATCATAGCGCCAAAAACAATTGGCTCCCATGTGACCAAAACGTTTACAAATTTGACACGGATCATCATAGCGCCAAAAACAATTGACTCCTGTGTGGCCCAAACCTTTACAGATTTGACACGGATCATCGAAGCCACGTTGCTGACCTCCACGGTAATTAAGGTTGTCATCGCAGCGCTGCATCTTCTTGATTTTATGAATCACAAAACCCTAGCTAACTGATACCAGATGAGAACTGATTGTATTATATTTTCTGAACTTAATTACAATGAGATGAGATGATGTGAATAGATAGAATAGAGAGTCATAGTGTGACAATGATAAGAAGTAGAGAGTCACAGTGTGACAAGGATAAGAAGTTCTAAACAGACTCATATACATAGAGTCCTAATATTCACAAACACAAATTTCACAGCATAAGACACACAAATTTATGACATAAGACACAATTACTAATTTGTAAGTACAAAATTCATACTCTAATCTACATAATTTCAAAACACAAAAACTAATAAAATAAGATACATACACATGCATTAGCGTCCATAGTTCACGATCCATGGTATAAGGATTGGTTTTTCGTACATATATTTCTGGGTTTTTTACTGAAATAGGAATGGGGCTAGGCTGATTGACAAGAATGGGAATGAATTTTTTTTTGACAAAAAAGGAAAAACCGAGTTTGGGAAATGCGGTTGGGCTGAAAACTGCATTTCCCAAATTCGGGTGTGCTTGATGGTCACGTCAATAACAGCCGCATCTGGGAAATGCGGCTGTAGTATAATATACGACAACCGCGTTTCCCAAATGCGGTTGTCGTATATACAAATACGCATTTGGGAAACGCGGTTGTAGTATATTATACTATAATCGCATTTCCCAAATGCGGATATGCTTCTCGATTTTCCGGCCGAAGCTGGCGGCCAAAACACAGCCAAAACAATTTCATTCCCATTCTTGTCAATCAGCCTAACCCCATTCCTATTTCAGTCAAAAATTCCTCTAACCAACTGAGCTATTCCAGCTGTGTGTATAGGTTGGGAATAAAAATTATTAATTCAATGATCACAGCGCAGGTCATCGCCGTCTCTGCTCTGAGTTGCCTTTCTCTGACTCTCTGAGAGAAGCGCAGGGCGAAGTAGAAGAGTTTTTGGCGTCGTCTCACGGCGGTGTTATTCTCCAGCTGTCGATCTTCTCTCTTAGAATCGCCGACCCACCGTCCGCCGCCACCCAAAAATCCCATCTTGAATCTGCCCTTCAAGCCTCCTTCACTGGCTCACTGCCCACAACACAGATGAGGCCTGGAAGTCATTCATGGCTCTCTCCAGCCACTCTGCTTTCCCAAGTAAGTCCCCAGATGACTCTCTCATAGCCCACCTCTCTTCCCTCTCCGACACCCTAAATCTCAAGAGGACATTTGCGTTTGTGGTGTTCTTGATTTGAGAAGAACCCAGAATTGTGATAACTTTAAAGCATATCCGCATTTCAAAAGATGCATTTCCCAAACGCGTTTTGACCGTCGGAAAATGGGAAGCATATCCGCATTTGGGAAATACAGTTGTAGTATAATATACGACAACCGCGTTTCCCAAATGCGTATTTGTGTATACGACAACCGCATTTGAGAAACGCGGTTATCGTATATTATACTACAGCCGCATTTCCCAAATGCGGCTGTTATTGACGTGGCCATCAAGCACATCTGAGTTTGGAAAATGCGATTTTCATCCCAACTGCGTTTTCTAAACTCGATTTTTTCCTTTTTGTCAAAAAAAAAAAATTATTCCATTCTTGTCAAGTCAACCTAGCCCCATTCCCATTTTCCATCAATTTGTAAATACATATATTTAAATAATTTAATGAGAAATTGAGAATTAGCACCGTAGAAAACGAAGATGAGGCCCAACAAAATTTGTGATTGAAGGCCCTGTCAGTGTTCATAGGTAATGTCGCTAAAACTTGGGGAACTGGGAATTGATGGGTTGTATGGATTCACCAGTGAAATTTTGTCCTTCTGGCCATGGCCCATTGTTCGTGGAATGCTTCTTGATCTCAAAATCTCAAATCAATTATTAAGTCTAATCCAGCATCAAGCTCCTCAATCTTTGGATGGGTCAAATGATGAAAAAAGGTTCAAACTTTCCAACAATTTGAAGAATCAGACAAGATTGTATGTGAAGGAATAAAAGTTAAAGACGCCTAGCCTCTTACAACATATTACAGATGCGTGTTTGTTCATCACAGTGGATAGCAGGTGCTGGATTTTGTTGTTATTATTATTATTATTATTATTTTTTTTTTTTTTTAGGTCTGACATGGCATTGGCCAATTGTTATACCATAGACCATGTTTATATTGCATTGTGAATCTTGATACAAAAATTCTGTATTTTAGTTAACATATTTTATATTTATAGTTAACTATTTCTATACATGTAAACAAATAACTTATAATTGTTGACACATAATATGATAGTTACAGATACAAAAACTATCAAATTGCAAATACATAATGTGTCAAAATACAAAATCTTACTTGATAATTGGCTAATTGCTGACACATAATATGATAGCTACAACTATGAACTGCAAGTACAAAATATGTCAACTATAGATACAGACTCAATATAAACCCTGTCCATATTATAATTTGCCGGCATTGGCATTTGTGGCGTGTTTAAAACAGTGAGCGTTGCCTGAGAGAGACATGTTATGAATGCGACGCAGCGGGGTGTTGGATCGGAATCGGTATCGGTATATGTTAATAATTTTAATCTCCTATGCAGGGTTGACCTGTATGTAAAACAAGTGTGGTGACGAATTGAAAGGAATTGCCCAACGGAAATATGGTGTGCTTAGATGAGCAGAAAGAGAAAGCAAACTTCAACATTTATTTATTTTATTTTTTTAAAAAAGCAAATTTAATTTGATCTCCTCCTGTTTCATTTGGGTCTAGAACAGGAAAAATGAGATGGGTGTTAAAATTAATTTTGTTCTAACTTCTCAAATAGATTTTTTCCCCCATAAGAGTGTGCGTTAATACAAAGTTTTGGATCCCACCCTAGCACAGCACAGCACAACAATACCACCTCCGCCTGGTCCACCACCATCACCTAATCAATCAATGGCCTCCTCCTTTTTGGATTGACTGACTGAATATATATATGAGAAATGAGAAATACACTTTTAGGGATACTCATTTATTATTTCTAGCTAGCATGTACTTATATATTAATTATTACATACTAAAAATAATAATTAATACTATCTGCTCCCTATTTACTCACCCAAATTCTCAAATGATAAAGATGTTATTTTTAGCATGTAACATTATTATTATTATTATTATTATTATTAATCTACCAGTTAGATCTAATCTTTATGTGTTATAAGGATTCAAATCTAAACCCTCTAGTTTTTCACTTGGACTTTTTTTGATTGGAACTTCTATACTGTTACTTCCAGTTATCACATTTTAAGTCAGATGATAAATCGACTGTACTAAGCCATGGGGTTAGCAGGTAACATTATTATGGGTAATAATGGAGATGGAGTGTTAGTATTTATTATTATAGAAACAATAATAGCGGTGAGTGGCGTATTTTGTAATGTATCGGAGATTGTCCAGGGGCTGAGTGGAGGATTCCCATCATGCGTCATTATTTGTAATTATTAAAGGCATTAGCATTTAGTATTACTCTACTCCTAACTCCTAATAGTAATATTATATTATTGCTCTTTTTCTTTTCTTGTCCATCATTCTTGATTTGCTTTGCTTTGCTTTGGGTTGCCTTGCCCCTCCGCCTCTGACGACTACAACTACTTGCAGTAAAGCTCTACCCGCACTACACTTCAATGGTAAGTGGTTGACCTGCTATTGTCTCCTCTGCTCTCTCACTTACTCCTTCAGATGCTGTCCTTTTTGTGTAATGTGCCTCTTTTATTATATGTATTTTGGAGAGTGCTGCTTACCTGAATCCATTATCCCCTGTTTCCGTACTCCCCACCACCACCATTTTTATTTTATGCAGCTTTGGTTTGGTTCGGTTCACCCACTCACTCTCTCTACATTACCATTTCTCATCATTCTTTTCTCTGTATCCACTCCTCCTACTCTTTCATTCTCACAATTAATGGTTTCTTCTTGAATTATTTGTTGCTGCAATTTTGGGGCTCATACTATTCAATTCATTTCAGTCATGCCGCCACTTCTGGATTGCCATTCCTCTCCACTACCATCTGCTCTGCATTCGTGAGTTCTCTTATTACCGCTGCTCAATTTCTTTTACTTTCTTTCAATTCAGCCAGCTATTATTGTTTCATGATGAATGCCCCCTTTCTGTGCTTTTCTTTTTGCAATTGCAATCGCAGTGCTCCTAACACTGAGCTGCCCTCATGGGATCATGTCCTTAATATGTCTCCTAAACCCTCTCCTCATCTCAACCCTGTAAGTATGCTTTTCTGCTGCAATCTCCCTCCACTTACTTTACATGTATGTATGTAGTATAATATGAGGACTGAGGTGAGGTTTCTCATCCAAACATTAAGCTTGCTTTTATTTCGCTGCTTCTTCTACTATGCAAATACAAATTATGTCCTACTGTCTTACATAACCATGATTCAATTCCTTTGAAACAACAGCAACTCCACGCGGAGAGAATGCTGGGCGATGATGAATCTTCTTCGTGTTTACATCCTCAGGAAGCACACTGTTTTCATTCTGCCCCTTCCATTCTTTCAAACAACCCTCCAACATCCAAGGTAACAATGGTTGAGAAATCTCCAATGTTATACACAAATTCACTTGACCACTTTGTAAATTTGGATATGCATTTCTATAAGATCAAGGGTTATACATCAGTATTTCCTGCTTCTAAAGTTAATCTGACTATATTTATATTTGCATTGTAAATGCGTAACTAAAATGTTAATAGTATCCCCAAAAATAAACAAAATTTGAGGCACCGCACCACAACTCAAATGTATGGTAGAATTTCCTATCGTTATATCAATAAATGTGTAACTTCAGTTCCTGGCATTTTTGGTGCAGTCATCAATGGAACTGATGAAAGAAATTGCAATACTTGAAGTTGAAATCATGCGTATGGAACGCTATCTTCTTTCGCTTTACCGAGCTGCTTTTCAACAACATATCCCTGATTTGTTGGGGAAACATGCAGCCAATATAGAGAGCAAGATAAACACACCTTTACATAGTACAGTTGATGAACCTAACTACAACTTTGAGTTTGGCATGTCGAAAGTTTATGTGGATAAATATGATACAAGTTCATCTCCATCTGCTTTGGTTTGTTCAGATGATCAGCTTGAATCTGCAATGAAGTCATCATCTAGAAGGGTAATATGGCTGAATAACACTATGGAGTAGATATTTTATATATGAACAATTCCTTTATGTTGTTTAAGTTGGTTTAATTTGTTTTCTCTCCGTAATTGTGTGTCTGTTACTCATTAAGTAATGAAAATTTTCCAATGACCAACTGCAGGAGAAGAATGCTGATTCTGGTCATCGTAGCCTTGCAGATCACCTTGGTGTTTCTCGCATTGATGACTTCATTAATTATCCTGATAGACTGTCTGAAGAGATTGTCAGATGTATAGCTTCTATTTACTGCAAACTTGCCAATCCATGCACTGTTACTCAAAAAGGATCTTCAGTTTCTTCTACTTCATCCATGTCCTCTTCAAGCACATTTTCTCCAAGAAACCTGTCTGGCAGTTGGAGTGTGGCAGTTGAAGAAGGAACAGAGCAGTGTGAATATGAAGGCTTTAAAGATGATAAGAGGGCCAATGGTACACTGATTGAAGTTCTGAAAGTTTCTTTAGATGATGATAGTTTCACCTATGCTACATCTATGCTGCAAAATTTCAGGTTGTCTACATTCACCTGTACATAATAGTTTAGACTTGTAGCATAGCACTCTTGATTTCCTATGATAATAGTATTGTAGTCATACACACCTATATGAATTCAGAACACATTCATACTAGGATGTAGGGACTCTCTTGTAGATACAGGTATCTAAGGATATTGTCCAATAATATTTTGGCAAAGGTAGACTGAGGATGATGAATATTTAAAGCTGTCTAGCTCATTGATATAGTAAAGAGCTTTAGTGCTTGGGGACCCTTTGGGAAAAGACCAGTCAACCGATATATGAGTCAGACATGAACCCACCTCTCTTAATTTCTCATTGCATTATTGTTAAGAGAAATAATCTCGAGTCCATTGACATTTGAAGGATAAATGTTGCAAGTAATTATTTGGATTTACTTTGTCATATTCTCTACTCACAAGTCTATTGTTGTATAGGTTGCTGGTTAAGAGTCTTGAGAAGGTTGACCCAATGAAGTTGAAGCGTGAAGAGAAGCTTGTCTTCTGGATCAATATTCATAATGCCTTGGTGATGCATGTATGATTTGCTTAAGTTTATTTTATAAGTCAGTTAGCATTTCCAACCTCACCTGTAAATAACATGTTGAAGTAAAGTTCATCCTTGTGGACATGTTGGTACACGATTCTACATTAACCAGATTTTCCATTATTAAGTTAATTTATATGACTGCATGCTTGTTTCACTCTTGACATATGCCCTTAAAGGAAATTGATTCTCAGCAACAACCCATTTGTTTCTGTAACTGCTGGTACACCCCATATATAATTTATTGGTTGTTCTTGTTCTTACGAAACCTTTTTTGTTTTTCTTTCTTTAACAGGCTTATTTAGCCTATGGAACTCAAAATTGTGTGAGAACTTCATCCATCTTAAGGGTAAAACAGCTATCCTTTTTCTAAAATTGTTTTTTATTTGCTATATTGTTTACAGGATATTGGATTTTTACAATGTACAAAAATTATTCACAGGCAGCTTATAACGTGGGTGGACATTGCATAAATGCGTATGTCATACAGAACTCCATTTTAGGTATCCGACCACATTATTCAGCACCGGTACGGACGCATAATAAGTTATATTTTTGAAATTCCATTGCATGAATTAATTCTTGCATTCTCATAGACAACCCCATTATGTAAAATCTTTATATTTCCTTTTTTTTCTTTTTAATGTTCCATTTTCTTATGATTGTTTGACTGCCAATAAGTTGAATAGAGAATAAAATTCTATAATTTACAACATCATATACGCTAGCTTCCATCTTTAAGTTATAAACTAAAAGGCTTAGTTTTCTTCCATTTAAAAAGTGGTGCAAGTTGTATATTCATTTAAATTCACTGTTGAGAGATTTGGAGGACAAGGGTAATATTATTGGATCACTAGAATTCTGGAGGGCCATCTCCCAACTCGCATTTTCCTGCCTCCACCGGGTAGAAAAAGAAAAAGAAAAATTAAAAAAAGACCAACCCTAAGATGCATTTGTGAAGATGTGAGGTGGAGCAATTTGTTGCCAATTCAAAAGGTTAGAAATTCTTCCCATAGTTGAATCATGGAATAAATGTGAGAAGTGTTGAAAAATCAATTCTTCCCATAGTTTAGGCCAAAGTTGATGTCTAATGTCATAGGAGACTTAGTAATTGATTTTTCTTGTGTGTACTAACTACTAAGAAGATTCATGTCCAACTGCCATAATATTCAGTTTAGTGTTGCTTATTACCTGGATGGCTTTCTAATAAAGTGTCATTTCAGTGGCTTCAAACACTGCTGTCTCCAGGAAAAAAGCTAGTGGCTGGAGGTGCTAAACATGCATATGCAATTGAGTACCCTGAACCTCTAGTTCATTTTGCACTTTCTTTAGGGGCATCATCTGATCCAGCGGTAATGGATGACCTTTTATTATTATTATTATTATTATTAAAAAAACTATGAATTTTAATTGATTTGAGATCTTGCGTTTATGTTAAAATTGGTGATTATGACAAAATGGTTTAACAAAACAATTATAGATTCGGGTGTACACTGCAAGGAATGTATTCCGAGATCTTAAAGTTGCCAAAAAGGAGTTTATTGAAGCTACGGTTTGCATTCAGAAGGAAACGGCAAAGATATATGTGCCCAAAATTGTATGCTATTATGGTAAAGATATGTCTTTCAGTATGGATGGGCTTGTTGAAGACATGAATGGATGCCTCTCAGAATCTCAACAGAAGGCTGTTAAGTCATGTGTGAAGGGAAGACCTGAGAAATACATTGATTGGTTGCCACAAAGTTCAAGCTTTAGATATTTGATCCACTGCACAGAGAAGTTGGCCAAGGAAGAGTAGCTAGCTAGCTAAATGTGGCTCAATCTGGCTTTGGGTATTGTTTCTTATTCGCTCGCACCCACCATGGTGGATAGGTGTGTGTGTGTTATGATTTACTTCAGGCTGCAGCCTTTGCTTGCTCTCAACATTCAACAAGCAAAGAGGAGAGAAGCATGACTTGAAAACTGAAGCGGATTCAGAAAGGTGTTGGCTCTTGGGAAAGAGTTATATGGTTATGTGCGTGAGATTAAGAGACGAGTGTTGTTTATCTAACTCTACTTGGGTTATTCTTTGTTACTATTTGGAACTGGGGTGGAGGACTGGAGGTGGTGTATATATTTATCATTATACTTTTTTTTTTTTCTTCTTTTTCTTATTATTATATTATTATTATATACCTTAAAGAAATTAAAGAAAAGTGTTTCGATATTTATTATGGACAGGAAGTGTGCAGCATCATTAATTTGTATTTGTATTCCACATGTGTTTATATATTACTCCTTCGATCCTATTTTGTCTGTCATACTTACTATTTATTGGTTAAAATAATTTTTTTAATTTTCTTTAGTATTTTTTTACTTATTTTTAAATTTAATTTTTCGTATTTAATAGTATGTTTTATGTAGTTTCTAAGTATGTAAATTTTGTATATTAATACTAAACTTAATATTATAAAAAATTAAATTAATAAAATTTCAATCAAGTCTCGTTAATTGAATCAGACATATAAAATGAGACAATGGGAGTATTAAATAATGTTAATGTTGAAAGAGGTCCGGCCAGACCTCTATATTTTATGTTTTAACACACGCACACAAACAATAACGGTATACGAGACATGCAAGTCTTACTTTTACGTTCCATTGACTACGAAAAAAAAAATATTTTTAATTGATAAGAAACTCATTTGCGAAATGAATTTTGTCATATTTTTATCTAACTCTTTTTGTTTTTTGTCCATTTTTTTGATTTTCCCCACCACACCACACATTTAGTCAGGGTCAGGGGCACGAAAGCGAGGCCTCAAGTCCATAGCAGCACAAGAAATTTGGGGTTAGGCCTAGGAGGCCTATTCTATTCTAAATTAGCCCAACCGCCTGCTCGCCCGAACGGAAGAACACAAATAAATAAATACTCCGTATATCTCACTGTGACTAAATTAGAGATGCTGGCATCTTCCGGACTAGTATCGACGGCGCACTTGCAGTTGAGAATTGGCGCTAGGCCTAGGCCTATCAAAACCAGAATCGTTGTTTCTCAGTCGACAACAACAGCAATTGACGATCCTTCTTCTTCTTCTTCCTCCCCCATTTCCATGGCTTCCGCACCCAGGTGGGCTCAGAAAACCATAACCCTTCCCCCTCAAACACGGGGATGTCACCTTGTTACCTCTAAGGTAAGCAGCTATATTCATTCATTCCTTCCTCTGGGTTATTTTTGCTGCTGCTGTATTTTCATGTCAGTATCTCTCCTTTTTGCGCAGATTCTGAAAGAAATTGGTCAAGATTTATCAGGATTCAAATGCGGCCTTGCTCAACTTTTTCGTAAGACAAGCCCTAGCCTAGCCTTTCTTTTGTTACCTGAAATGAAATTCTGTTTGATGCTCTCAGTATCTCTACTTGTTGTTATACTAACTACTGCAACCTCACACCATCCACTTTTGCCAACTCAACAGTGCAACATACAAGTGCTTCTTTGACCATAAATGAAAATTATGACTCAGACGTTCGAGATGACACTGAAACATTTTTGACCAGGATTGTTCCAGAGGTTAGTTTTTTCACCCTAACCCTTACATTCATTTCATTTGCTGCTTTTCTTCCATTCCATACATTCTGTTTTCAATTCAAATCATGCTTTCAGGGAGTATCTGCACCTTGGAAACATACGCTGGAAGGTATGTTTCACACTACAACTTTAATAACACACTGATTCTTATTCTGTGGACTAAATTCTTTCTCAGAGAGTCAGGGTATAATTTTTATTATTATTATTATTCTTTTTGTTAAATAATAACTAGTTTTGCCATTTTTGTGCAGTTAAATGCTTGTTGCCATAGTAAAATTGACTATCATTGTGGTCTTACTTTTAGATCTTCCTTTTGACTGCACAAGTTATAATGACTATTGACACAAAATCCTTAATTAGAAGAAATGGATATGAGCTCAATCTTGTAATCCATGATATTCCTTGGTAGGATGTGTTCCAACTTCCAATCAATTTTCGAAACCGCAATTCTTACTGATTCATGATATATTTTGTTTGGTGATATGTCCACTGATTCTCAATATATTTTATTTCTCCTCTCTCTTTTGGCAGGAAAACCTGCGCTCCCAATATATGGATTCAAAACATGATCTAACACTAGCTTTATGCAATATTTTCCTTCATTATTTGAATGGTAACACTCTTATATTTGAATTGTTGTACTTTTGCAGGTCCCGATGACATGCCTGCTCACATTAAGTCATCAATGTTTGGCTGTAGCCTCATGTATGAACATCTTCAAGTAGTTATATGACACACCTCATTACTTAAGATTGCCATTAACAACAATGTTGACTTTTGTAGGATACCAATAACAGATGGAAAGCTAAACATGGGAACTTGGCAGGTAAGTAGAAGAAAAATCTGTTCCAGTTGAACTAGTTTGAGTCTTGTCCAGTTGTTGTCCATCTTACATCAAGGAAATCCTTCAATTATGCAGCAGTTTAAGTTGTATGCAGGTGATATAAAAGACTTGTTAATGTGCCAAAACATTTTTATTTCCTGTTTATGTCACAGGGAATATGGTTGTGTGAGCATCGGGATGAAGCTACCCCACGCAGAATAGTTATCACCCTTAATGGTATATGAGGCGCAGATGCTAGAGGACACTAGTACAGCATGCTTCGAACTTAGTGTGCAATGTTATTTTCTATAATAATTTAACTATGTTCAACATATTGTGCCTGGACTCCGGGGTTTGTTATCTCCTAATGCTCTATTTGCTTTTGACTCCAAGGTTTGTTATCTCTGACAGTTGCAACACTGAATATGACAATGGGGCTATGAAAGGTTTGGTGCTACTTACTAGCACGGAATAGCAAACATAATTTGCTCAAGCCAATAAAGAATGTTAATATAAAACATTGCTTGCGCCTGCTATACTTATGTCACAATTCTAGCTAGATTCGCAACAATTTTTTCTACACTATTGGATTGTGATACTAATTACGATGCTTGTTTACCTAATGCCTACTTTTGTTATTCCATTATTGGATTTAAATTATTTAATAATTATAAAATGCTTAAGATGAGTATATTATAAGCTTAATTAGATGAGAATAAAATCTTTTGAATATGCAAGAAATCAACTAAATCTCAACAAATATAACATAATTAATATAACTAAAATTTTGAAAGGAATAAAATATGGGAAAAATAAAACAGAAATAGTGTTTCATTGTCGGGTTCACAAAAATAATACATAAAAAACTATACTTAAATATTTGGTTCATTCATAAAATAAAGTAAAATAAAGAATTCAAAATTTTCAATTTACCTCTTCATGATCGGGACGTTATGCCATGGAACCGTGTTCACCATTCATGGTGAACACGGTTCCAACGGTGTTAGTACACCGTTATCTTTTTTTTTTTTTTTTTTCTTAATTAATTGCGTGATTTTTCTTCTTTATTTTCACATTTTGCGGTTTCACTTTAATTTGAGGTGAACAAAGATTTCGGACATTCATAAATTATGAATTTATGCCTGCATATTCATTTTGGAACCATGCTTACACATTCCCGTCCGAAATCACGGACATTCATAAATTATGAATCCATGTCTGCACATTCACTTTGGAACCATGCCTACACATTCACTTTGGAACCATGAGATTATGAATTTTCTGTTATAAGATTATGAATTTTATGTTATGAGATTACGAATTTTCAGTTATGAGATTATGAATTTTCTGTTATGCGATTATGAATTTTCTGTTATGAGATTATGAATTTTCATTACATTTATAATTTCGGACATTCATAAATTATGAATTCATGCATGCACATTCACTTTGGAACCATGCCTACATATTCCCGTCCGAAATCACGGACATTCATAAATTATGAATCCATGCCTGCACATTCACTTTGGAACCATGCCTATACATTCACTTTGGAACCATGAGATTATGAATTTTCTGTTATAAGATTATGAATTTTCTGTAATGAGATTATGAATTTTCAGTTGTGAGATTATGAATTTTCTGTTATGCGATTATGAATTTTCATAAAATTCATAATCTCATAACAGAAAATTCATAATTTGATCAAACGCGCGCCGTTAACTCCACATCCGTGAATTTTATTTTATTTTTTTGCCTAAAAACGACGTCGTTTTGCCTTGTGTTCACCATTCTCGGTGAACACGTTTCCATGGCATAATTTGCCTTCATGAACAGGATATAATCCGAAATACTTTATTTTTAAAAAAAATATTGGCTGAAAAGCACAGGAAAAAATTACATAGTTACACACGGAACTTTAACTTCAACCCCACCCCCATTTTTTAAAAGAAAAAATAAATAAATAAAAAAGCACAGGGCACACCCCATACGGATACGGAAAAGCCACCAGACCACTGTTGAGAAATATTGCTGAAAAAGAAAGGGCTACAGTATAAACTAAAAAAGGCAATGCAAACGCCATTTTTGGTCTTCCATCTATGGTAAGAATGTGAGATAGGAGAATCCAAAATAATAGTCAATACTCTTCCAGCGAGCGACTAAACACGATCAAAGTCCTCTAGGACCCGTCAAAATTTGAGCTCATTAATCATGTTATGGTCAAGATGCCCCCAAAATATTAACAGATGCCGCAAGTTCTCTCAACTGCTTGCCCTGAATCTTGGACACAAGTTCAGCTGAGACAAAATGTTTCGGCAGGTTAGCAAACTCTTCTTCTTTAAGGTTGTAGATGGGTTGAAGTTTTCTTGCTTCAGCATCTGCCGCTTCAGCCTCTTCCAATAAAGCATCAGCCTCTTCAAGGTCACCTAACTCCAAAGCAGCTGATCTCTCCGCTCTAGAAGCCCTGTCAATTAAGATTAGTCCCTGGAATCTAGCCATAGCCAATTCTTTCTCCCTTGATGAAATCTGCACTTCAGTTTCTTGCAGTTTGTCAACAGTTTGGCAAATCTCTTCTTCAACCTTCTTAAGCTCTAACTCTGCAACCTCCAATTTGGTCTGTATTTCATCCTTTTCAATGCACAATGCCTTTGCCTCTGCTGAAAGCCGGGCTGCTTCCTTGAAATTTCTTGCTGTAGCAGCCACCTTCTTCTCAGCCTCAAGCTCTGGAACTCTCTTGTCTATAAATACAAGCCTTTGCTTCAAGGAATCAACTTCTTGCTGGATCTTTGACTTCTTTGAAGATAGTTCCTACAATAACACAGAATGGTGTCTGGATCAACTCGAGAATGAGAGATATGAAGTGAGAAATTGTTGTGCCTCCAGCAATTTACTAAAAATTGCCAAACCTTAGCAACCGATTGCATGCTTACTACAACCCTAGGGTTTATTCAAATGTCCCACCACATTCCTCTCAACAAACATACCACTTCAGATATTGTCTTTCTTAGCATTATTCAGCTACTATTCATTCTAATATGTACATCCAGCTTCTGGATCTATTTGGGCATGAAGGCTGTTATCCTACCTCTCATGTGGCAAGTGTTGAGAATCATGTAAGCTTTAAAAATCTCAAATCTGTGGCACAAGCATGCCATTCATGAAAAAACATTACAATTTAAGCAAATATGCAATTAGTAGACACATGCCCTCTCAAGCAAATAAAGGAGGCAAACTAGATTTTGTTCAACAAGAAGAAAAATACCAGAAATGCCTTTTCAGGCAAGGCAACTTTAGCAGTTTAGCAGTTTAGAAGCAAAGAAACTTGCATCCAAATGTTATATTAGATGCAAGATTGCATCTGGTTGTTAGATCCAAGTGCATATAAAACTTAGGTAGAGCCTCAAATGAATGGGTTTTACATGTGGCATCTATCTACTAAATATATTCGCATTTAACAATTAGCTTTATGCAAGACTTAGTTTGTGCAACTTGCCAACTTCCACAAGACAAATGATCTTTAAAGATTCACAAGATGTAACTTAACAACAGTAATTGAAATTCTTACCAAAAGAAAGAAAATAAAAATATGGAATTTAAATGATAAAGGGTGAACTGATGCATAACGCTTGTGCACTATGTATGGTCTAGGAGGAAAGAAAGATAAATGCAATCTTAACTCTGTTTCCTAGTAGGTTGTTTACATTGCTTGAAAGACTCAACCTTCGTACATTAATTGAACAACAAATTTTTAAGTAGATTGATATACCCAAGTAAAGACTAGGACTTAAGCTCCCAAAACTGTAATAATCAGTATATGCCCAAGCTGCAATTGGTGTGTGAGTGTGTCTTGAGTATCTGGAGCACTAGGTTTATTTTAAAAGAGTAGTTGAGGTTGATGTCTAAAAAACATAGCAAGAACAATGAGAAAATTCATTTCTGCACCAGTTGGCTACTCTCTTCTCAAAGATAGATTTCTCTACTCAATGATTTGTTGAAGTTGTGTCCTCTATTTAGGGTGGTAGTCAACTAGAATAGGAGAGATGTTCTATTACTAGTGAGTGTAGTGTTACTGTGAACTTGTGTCATATCTGTACAGCTCGGAGGGACAACAAGGTTAAGAAAAGGACCCTGAGATAGTTAAGGGGGGGGGGGGGGGATCAAAATGACAACTTTTCAGTTGGATCTTTTTACAAAATACAGACTGCAAGGAATGGTTCTTCTTTCCCTGGAAAGAGTGGGAGGTAATCTGGAAAACCAAAGCCCCCTAAGGCTGGACATCTTTACTTGTACAGCACCTCATGATTGAACATTAGTGCAAGATGATCTGCAGAGGAGAGAAACTTTTGACTAATAGATTTTATATATATGGTAAAACATCTATAGTCACTTATATGTTTATATATGCAGCAAAGGGGCAGAATCAGGCAACCATCAACTTTTGCATGTGAATAGGCACAAAGGGGCAGAATCAGGCAACCATCAACTTTTGCATGTGAACTGGCTGTGCCCATCTGGAATTTGCTTTAGTTTTGGAATGCACTGGGTCATGCCAACATTCATCAAGGAATTTTTATTGGTTTGGAAGTATGCCATGTGATAGTGCACAATGTGGTTTGAAAGGATGAAAGGGAGACAAGGTGTTTCGATAAACTAGGATCTCCTATGGCATAGAATTAAGTGGAGATGTGAAATACGATGATTGTGACCAATACTTAAGTAGCACACTATCACTAGTAGTCTCTTGGGGAAAAAGAAGAAGAAGAAGAAAACAGAACTAACCTGAAGTGAGGTTCTCGCAGTAGAAATTCCGTGTTTGAGCATCTGGACGTGCATTGAAAGTTCATCCTCAGTTTTTGAAAGCCTAACTTTATCCTCCTTGGATTTCAAAACTAACTGAGCCAGACTCTTTCGTAACTCAACAAATTCTTGAAACATGTTTGCTTCATCTGCAGAAATCCTAGAAAGATCCCTAATCTTTGCTCCTCTGGATTCTTCCTGGGAAACATAATAATCAATTTCTTTCTTTTTCTCCAATACAGATTCATTTGCCAACTCCAGTTCAGACAGACCAGACTGCAGATTATGATAATTTTGATCCATATTAGTTTGGACTTCTTTGAATCTAGAGACAGCACCAGCAATTCTTTTGTCAACTTTTTCAATGAGAGAATCATTTTCTGCTATTTCTTCTTCCTTTTCTTTCACTAGAGCAAGCAGTTTTTTCAGCTCTTCTGTTAACCCTTCTTTTTTCCTGCAAAGAAAATCTCTCTCTCTTCGGTCATCCTCAACAAATTGTTCTATGGAATCATTCAAAACCTTACGTGCCTCATCTACTAATTCAGATTCAATTTCCAACTCCATCTTTTTAATTTCTATTGCTTCAGCAGACAAATCCCATTCCTGCATTTGTTTGGATGATAATTCTTCTGCATTATTTAAAACCAAATCTGCATCGCGTGCGGTGTCCTAATAAAAAAAAAACAATCTCCTTTAGAATGACAGCAATGCAATTACTGAATGCATAGGAAAACTTTCTGGAATAGACATGCAACTTTAATAAATTCAGAGAACTGAAAATAAACGTATAAGGCAAGCTAAGGATAAATTGTTAGAGTATCCAAGGTGTTATATTCTTGGGACAGTAGGAACATTCTATCCGTATTTAGTGTTGACAAGGCTCCCAATGTTCTAGTGTATCCAAGGTCAGAACTCAGTATCTCACTATGCACGATGATTTGGTTCACTCATTTACACACTACTTTACTTTAAAACTAGAATACTCTATATATACTCCATAATTGACAAAATATAAAAGCCAAACAGTAAGTACTAGAAATTGATACCAAAACTATTGTTGAATTAGAAAGAGCTCACCATTGCAAAGGTCTGCAACATAGAGGCACACTCCTCTTCGACTTGAATTAATGACTCAAGAACCCCTTGCATCTTAGAGTCAAGAGCATCACAATGGGCTTCTGCATCTCTGAGAGCAACTACCAAGCACTCTTTTTCCTTCTCTGTGGAAGCTAAACTCTCACTGACCCGTTCCGCTTTCTCAAAGTCTTCAGCTTCACAAGCTTCTTCCAGCTTCTTCTCAAATTCTTTATACTCAGCATATGCCTGAGTCACACTCCGGGCAGCTTTTCTTCTCATCCTAATTGATTCCTTTCTTTCTGAAGAAATGGAAGAAACAGTCTCATGGGCTTCTTTAAGCTTATTTGAAATAAGGATCCTAAGCTGTTGGAATCTGAATTCAACTGGGTCATGACTCTTGCTAACATTTAGTTGCCCAGTTGTTGCATCTTCACCAACACCAGATGAAGCCAGATTAGCGATTTGCTCAGGTGTGTCATTAGAATGAATACCATGAGAAGTTGTATCAGATGAAGAATCGCGATCCTGAGCTGCAGAAATCATGCTGGAGGAATTCGATTCTTGATCTTCTTCTTCTTCACCACCACCACCACCACCATCATCATCATCATCATCTTCTTCTTCTCCTTGCTCTTTTTTCTTCTCTTCTGCTTCCGGGAAACGGGTATCAATATGCGAATGGTCATTGGCAGTTGAAGTGGCAATGACTGAATCGGAGGCATGATATCTATCTCTATCTCTATCTCTACCATATCCAATCCGTAAACCAGCCCTCTTTTTCTTCCGGGTGGAATTCTGGCGAGAAATTAGCGAGATTGACGATGGATCGGAGTTGGACTTAATATCTTCTAGTTCTAGGGATTGGGAAGGAGTAACAAGTGTAAGATCAGAGAATAGGTTCTCATCGAGCGGCTGACTAGGACTCGACTCTGCTATTAACGGCAGCGCCGGCGGTTGATCCGCACCGACATCGAGAGTGGCAGCGGTGGTGGAGGGTTGCTGGTCTAGGTGTTCAGAAGGATCAAAGAGTACCATCCCCTCGAACAGTGAGGCCATATCATCGTTCTCTTCCTCCGCTGCCATTTCCAATTTCTAATTTGATTGCGTTTTTCTTCTTTGTTTGCTAAATAAACACCAGTACACCACGCCAACGCTGCTCCAAAGCTTGTCGACACGGCAGGCAGGTTCTGCTTTTTTCTTTTTTTTAGACGAGAGCCTTAACCCGACTTCTTAGTTCTTATTCAGTCAGATCAATGTAGTTACGTAGAGAGGGGAAGAGTCCAAATAAGCTACGCATCAAGTAAGAATTTTCCAGTAATTTTTACTTTCTCACAAAAACTTGTATGTCAGTTTTTATTCGTTAAACGGGTTCTGATGTTATTTGATTGTAATTGAATTGTAACTCTATGAAGGACATAATTATATTGTTTGATTGTAATTCATAGGGTACAGCTTGTGGAGAAGGGAAAAATAATAGAAATGACAAAATTATCCTTAATGGACCATATTACTATTAGAGTTAATTCCAGCAATGGTCCTTCGACTATTGTGATTTTTCAAAATTAGTCATTGTCTTTTAATTTGAACGAATTAGATCCTTGACTATTAAATTTGTTCCAGCATTAGTCCTTCCGTTAAATATCCGTTTGTTAGGTGTTAAGTAGAGGGGTACAAAGGTCATTTCCTCTTACTACCTTCTCCCACCAACTCCATTGCTGTCAAACCCATCGCAATGAAGATCTGTTCTTGTCAATTTGTAAGGAATTTCAAGCTAAGGAGAGGAAACCTGGGGGAGAATCAATTATGATGAACTGTAGTTATAGTTCCATAGAAGCATTTTTGCTTGACTATGGGCGTAATGGCTAATGGCTACAGCCTTAAACCCAGCACTTTCTATCAGAAGTCTCCAATGATCTTTGTATTCCACTTCCACACACTCTCTTTTGGCACCCTGTTCCTCAGGCCTCACCAATTCCGCGATTCTCCGGACAAGTAACAGGCTTTCAACCTTCACCCTCTTCGGCGAATCTCGGGTCATGTTTGGATCCAGAAACTCGAATATGACCAAGTAGTATTTGAGTGCGTTCTTGAATCTCTTCGAAAATCCGATCCGGTTCAGGCTCATTTCGTATTCTCCCAGAGTTACAATGTTATGGTTTCCCTGTAGATATACCCCCAAAAATCCCACCTCCTTGTAGCTTACTTTTTTCCTGACCATTGAAATAATTTTTCCATGAGAAGTCGATAGAAAACATTAAAATTACCAAATTGCATTTGCTTTGTAAACTTTTATTTTTATTGTATTAATAACTGACAAGTTTTGCATATCACAGATGAGTTGCAAACACCTTGGATTTCAACATGAACTATGATGCTAGTGTTTTCAAGACAACCATAAGGTTTAATTTGCCTTTTTATGATTTTGTTTACTTTTTCTAGTTACTCGAATTGCAAGATCATCTCTGGGATTGCTTCTGCTCTGTGATCATTGTTTTGGTGTGTTTTTACAATCCAGAGTCGTAGATGGACTTCTTAGTGCACTGAGCAGTTTGAATTTATTGCTCTTTCTCAAAGGACACTATACCCAAAGTATCAGCAGAAGGTAATTCCAGTAGACTCTTGAAGTTTCTTCTTCACTCATCCAAAATATATGAAAAAATTATTATGATCTACACGTGTGTCTATTTAGAGGTAATATTTGATGGGAATGGTAGAACTTTCGCAAAATCGCGAAACAGTCACCGGTTGCCAACAGTGACGCCGCTGGGGAGTTTGCGAGTACCAGCGAGGGAATGCTGGAAATTCGGATGCTGTCAGGCTTACTGCCGGACCTGGTAGCCAAATTAAAGCCTGTAAAAGAGCAGCCCATTGAATTCCCTGAACAATAGCAAAATCGATTATATGAATCTTCGACGCTTTTTGAGTAGCTTCAAGGATTGCTTGATTTGCAGTTAGATGAGCGAATTTGGAGTACGAACATGCGTCGTTGAGGGCTTTGGATGACAGCGTGAGCTTTTCTGACAAAGTAATGGTTGATGGAGTTGTGGAATAAGGCAATAAGAAGAAATGACTTTTGTACCCCTCTACTTAACACCTAACAAACAGATTCTTAACGGAATGACTAATGCTGGAACAATTCTAATAGTCAAGGGTCTATTTTGTCCAAATTAAAAGACGAGGACTAATTTTGAAAAATCGCAATAGTCAGAGGACTATTGCTGGAATTAACTATTATTATTATTATTATTATTATTATTATTATTATTATTATTATTACACAAGGATATTTTAGTCTATATATTACTTTTTCTTTCTTATTTCCAATAATTATATTAGTCCATACCAAACAATGTAATTTGAATTCCTACCTTATTCTTTTCTCACCGAATTACAATTTCTTTCATTCCTCCTAACCAAACACCCTAGAGCGTCTCCAACAAGAGATTTTACCTAGCTTTTAGAATAGTAAAATTTTGCTTAATGAGTTTTTAATAAATGGGGGTGTTGCATTTTGGAGAAATCTTTCTCCTGCAACACCCCAGGTTTTGTCAAAATTTTATTTTTTTAAAAAAAGGTGAGCAGGTCTGCCGCATGGGCGATTGAGAATGACTGCCACCCACTCTCAATTGAAGACTAATTTCTTTTTAAACATTTATTTTAAAACTGCAACGGCCAGTTTCTTGTTTTTATTTTTAAATTATTAATTTAATTTTTAAGTTATTATTGTTATTAAATTTATATTTATTAATTAAATTAAATTTATATCTTTAGATATGTTATACGTATGTTCATATTTACGTATGTTCATATTTACGTATGTTTATTCATAGTACTATATCCATATTGTTCATTCTATTTTAACATTATAAATTTATAAATCAAATAAATAAAGAAAAATTAAAATATGGAAATAAAATGGCGGGTCCACAAAAAGTTGTGAAAACGTAAAATTAATGGGAAGACGAGTTTTTGTGATTGAGTGGAATAATGGATGATGATGTGGATGTTGTGGCCCACAAAAAAAAAATAGGGAAAAACCTCCAACTACTGATGATCGCAAATTATATTCTGCAACCGTGTGCACCATGCACACAGTTGCAAAAACGACGTCGTTTTGACTAAAAACGCGCGTCCCATCTAAAAAAAATATGGTCCACACAATAATGATTGAATTTTGAAGGTTATGGAGGAATCTTAGGGCAAATTATGCTGTGAAACTGTGCAAGGTGGACACGGTTCCAAAACGGCGTCGTTTTTGTGGGAAACGACGCCGTGTCAATTAAAAAAAATGGCTTTCTTTCGCCGTTAACGACGTTTGTCTTCAGGAAGTCTATTTTCATAATTACTGAACTCTATGTTCATAATTATAGAACTCTATGTTCATAAGTTGTGAACTTCATAGTCACAGTTATTGAAGTCTATATTCACAATTACAGCACTATATGTTCATAATTTTTGAACTCTATAAGTCTATGTTCATAATTATAAAACTCTCTGTTCATAATTTTTGAATTCAATATTCACAATTATTGAACTCTATATTCACAATTACATAATTCTATATTCATAATTTTTGAACTCTATATTCATAATTCTTAAACTCTATATTCACAATGTCTCACTAAGTTATCTTGACAATTTTTTTTTTTTTTTAATTATTATGATTGGTGGAGGAATGTTGTTACTCCAAAATTGCCAAACGGCGATGTATTAGGACTGTGTCCACCTTGCAAGGTGGACACCGTTCCACGGCATAACAATTGAGCCCTATTACAGGGCGTTTTGTTGGATGTAATTTAGTTGTAATTGAATTGTAATTCAGTTAATGCCTCAATTACATTGTTTGGTTGGAAGAAATTGTAATTCCACCAAATTGCAAATTCTCTCATTTTGTTGAATTGTAATTCATGGGATACCCCCATGAATCGGTCGTTATATCGTGGACCGCGGTGCACGTGCACCACTGTCAAAATGACGCCGTTTCTTTAAGTAAAGAAATAGCGCGTCGTTAGTGTTAACGGAGCGCGCATTTTTTTGTATGTTAATTACCAACTGACACTACAATGTATCTAAACCGACACTGTCTCACGTATTATTTTTATATTATCAAATAAAACTGCAGTTATATCAAAATGATACTGTAGTTGTGGTGAAATGAAACTGCAATGTATATCAAATGAAACTAAATAACATTTCACATATTTGAGTGTATATTGTACAATAAATTGAAGCTGTAATTATATGAAAATAATCATGTAGTTGTGTTTTAATAAAACTATAGCGTATATAAATAAAATTAAATAACATTTTCACATATTTGAGTCTATAAATATCGAATGAAACTGTAGTCATATTGAAATGAAACTGTAGTTGTGTTAAACTGAAAATGCAGTGTATACAAAATGAAACTGAATAACAGAATTACTTTTTGCGGAAGGGTGTGAAACGGCGCGAAACGGATGCCGTTTCTTTTCATTAAACAAAACGACGTCATTTTGATGCGCGATGTATTATATTTTTTTTATTTATAATTTAGTATTATATTTACTAATTTAAGCATTATATTTGTATATTGACTTGATTCGTCACACGAATAAGGATCAGTCTCATATAAGTGTGATCCAAGATTAAAATATATTTCAAAAATTTATAAGTTATATAACAATAACTAGTATTTTCTATGTGCAACAAATTATAACCAATATTTATATTTTTAGAATAACTAATAAATCATTACTAATTTTTTTTTTTTTTTGAAAGCTACTGGTTCTATTACATTGTAGTATCTGTTCATATACTTTCTCAACCTACTGAAACTGAGGCTCAAACTCATAATCTTCCAAATGGAAGTCCAACCCGGATACCATTAGACCACATAGTCCTGGTAAATCATTACTAATTTAAATATATATATATATATATATATATATATATATATATATATGAAGTCAAATTTATTTATTATATTAATCTAATATATAATTTCTACAAATATTGTTATCATTAAAATATATAAGAAAATATATGGTGGATACATGTACATGGTAAGAATAATGAAAAATATTACAAAAGTTATAATAGTAGGGGTATATTTGTTCAGAAAATTATATAATACACTCTAAAAATATAATGTACAAAATAATTAGCACTAAAAATATGAATATAAATTAGTGATATAATTTTGATTAAGAGTTATTATGTTTTTAGATTTAGATATAAATAATAATATAACATAAAACAATCCAACAAAATTATTATGTTCAATTCTAGCCCACAAATTTCACAAGAAAATAGCCCATAAACAATTAGCCCAAAACATAGATAAACCCTAATAAAAATCTGTATTTCGGTAATATAAAAGGACTAGTAAAAGTCAAAATTCCTTATTTCATTTTCCCGCTTTCCTCTCTCTCCGACCCGGACCACGTGCGGAACTACGGACTGTGGTGGAGCCGTGGAGTGACGACGTGAGCCAGAATGACGGTGGACTGGGGACGGTTGAGCTGAGGTAGGTCTTCTACTTTCTATTCTCTGAGCGTGTAGTCAGTAGTTCTTCTACTGTATTTTGCATATTACGACTCGCGACTTGCGGCCTGTGGTTGCGAGATGTGGGTTGCGGCCTGCGGCTGCGAGATGTGGGTTGCGGCCTGCAGCCTGCCCCTGCGGCCTCCGACGGCGAGTTTCGGGTTCCGGCCTGTGGCCTCAGGCCGTGTGATTTCAGTATGTGCCTGTGTGTATTTCGATTTTGGTGTGTCCATTGTGTTTAGACGAAATTAATGATGCCATGCAATTTTGTTTATCTGCTACGATATTTATTTTTGTTGGTTTGTTTTCATTTGTTGTAATTTGTAAATGGTACTCGTGTGTAGTTTAGGGTTCAGAAAATGTTGTTCTAAACTTCTAGATCACGTGTCATGTGTTTAGCTTTTTTATTTGAAAAATACTACTTTGACTCTGAAAACATACTCCTAACTTCTACTTGCATTAAGTGTTCAAATTTTATTGAAGAAAAAAAAAAAGAATGGATAAAAATTATGATCCACCCCTTATATTAAGCAATCAAAACATGACACATGTAGAAAATAGGAGTAGGAAATGAGAGTACATGTAAAATTACTTTTTTATTTTATTTTTATTTTTATTTATAACTGCTAGAGTTAGTGAATTTCTGCTCTTGATTGTGTAGCTTTCTTAGTCTCTTGTGACCATAGAGCTCTTGGAATGTATAGAGGAAAATATTGTGAAATATTTAGATTGCTGGAAATTGGAAAATGAAGTATTCTTGTATTGGAGAAGTCATGCCATTTATTCAATACTTGAGTCAATTGTTATATATATATATATATATATATATATATATATATATATATATATATATATTATTTGTACTAATTTGCATAGACTTTAATTTATTATATTATATAGGACGACAACTAACAATACAATTGAATATGTTCATGAACAAGAAATTGATGAACATGTTACAACTCCATCAATCTCTTCAAGTCAACCAATAGAAAGTAACAACTCTCTGGATGAACAAGAATTCAGTGTTGAATAAGAAGACATTATGTTAAAGCCTTGATTGATCTTGGTGACTTGGTGTCATTTTAGACATTGTTATGATGTGTTAGTTCATTTGGTTGGTTTTGATTCTAGACATTGCATTGAAACTTGTATTGGTTGATGACTTAGTGTCACTGTTGAACTTGTGTTGTAAGATTTTTATATTTTGGACTATGGATTTGTGGTTATGGGTTGGTTTTCATGTGAAGTATTGGGTTACTTATCATGTTAACATGTTAGGTAATATGTTTTATTGTCAATTTGTTTTAGCATTAGGTTATTTTATTTTATTTTATATTTTTTACAAGTAGGCCATTGAAAAGGCTTAAAGCCTATAATGTGTATGCCTTAAATGGGCTCAAAGCTTATTTTGTTGTTGGCTTTGAAACCATTTTAATGGCCTACATATTAAATAGTCCTTTACAAAGGATTAATGTTAGGCCAGACTTATTGTAGGCTCAGGCCTGAGCCTTAAAAAAAAAGCCTTAGGTTCCCATAACAAGCACAAGCCTAATTTGTTAAGGCTTGTCCTGGCTTAGTTCCACCCCTAGATATAAATTATGAAGAGTGGTAGGCTATGACCCACATTGGATCAGGTTACTAATTTGGATTTCTTCTTCATATTGTTATGCAAAACTCTATTTCTTAAGACTAATCGCTTGTTGATTATGCTATTATTACTGATGGGTAGGTGTACTTTCAGGTGCGGCCTAGACCAAGGAGAGGTAGACGACATATATTAGGGGAAATTCAAGATCCATGGTGAAGGAGACAAAGTACTATGATGTTTTAGGCGTAAGCCCTATGGCTACCGAAGCCCAAATTAAGAAGGCTTATTATATTAAGGTATTAGTGTGCAATTCTAGCGGCTCCCTCACTTGCATTTATTTTGATGTTGATTACTATTTTCAATTGTGCGCTAACATCTGCAAATGCAATTTGATTGTAACATTATATCTTCGTTTTATTATCCTGTCTTAATTTGTGTATTTCCGCAAATGCAATAAAAGTTCCCACTAAACCCTAAACCCCAAGAAATTGAATTATTATGAATTCCTCCAAAACAGGAATGTGCATAAAATTCCCAAAGCATAGTAAGGCACTAAGGTTATTGGGGTTTAGCGTTTTAGAAGTTTTACTCTACTGTTGGCTCATGGATCAACCATAAAAGTTGCAAGTAAAATGGATGATATCTCTTGCTATAAGCATAACAAACACAAGAGGATTGTGGGCATACTTGTTGGTCGGTTTACTTTTTCATATTAGCTTGCAGTCTTCTTAATAGAAATTTTATGTTGAATATACTATACCTATATATAACTTAATGAACATTGTTATTGTTCTCTAAAGCAACAATTATCTCCCTCTTCATATTTTTATTTCATTTTTTGTGCCGTTTAGGCAAGAGGTTCAACCATAAAACTCAAATGATCTTACATGTATTGTTTTGCATGGTTTAGGCACGATAGGTTCATCCAAATAAAAATCCTAATGATCCTCCAACAGCACAAAATTTTCAAGTGAGATTTCCATCTGGCTAGAATCCAATTTTGTGTGTGGTTTTATTTTTTTCCCCTTTCTTCCTCACATAAATTCTTTTCAATTGAAATTGCATATTACACTCTCTTTGGTAGTAGTTTGTACAAGGAAAAATGGGGTAAATGTTCACACATCATTATGATTCAACTTGGCTCCATTACATTAGTCATTACTGTTTCTTTTATGTAGAAAAAGAAAGCAAAAAAGTTGCCATCTGGTTTTTATCATTGTAGGTTTTGGGTGAGGCTTACCAAGTACTGAGTGATCCAGCCCAACGACAAGCTTATGATGCTTATGGGAAATTCGAAATTTCAACGTACTATTCTTCTTATATGTTTGATTGGTTTGGATGTTTTAGACATATATTCTCAAAGGTATTTTTGGTTACCATGCTTAATTTAAATTCCAACTTACACTAAAAGTAGTGTGTTTTGAGATTAATTGCAGGGAGGCAATCATTGATCCAACAACAATCTTTGCTATGCTTTTTGGGAGTGAACTTTTTGAAGATTACATTGGACAACTTGCCAAAAGGCAAGGAATTTGATGCTAAAAAGCTGCAAGAGAAAATGAGGGTATAGTATCTAATCCTTTTAGATTGGAAAATGTTGTTTTCCCTTCCTAAATTGTCCCTCATATAGTCATATCTTTCCCCTCCTTATGTGCCTTCCATTCATTGGGTGCCCATGAATTGGCTGACCCCACCGGGTGAGTGGCATTACTCTTTTAGATTATAATGTTTGCTGATTTGTAAATTAAGTTTGAACTTATGGTAGCAAACCATGAATATACTTTCAACTTTTGAGGACTACTATATCTATTGTAATGTTTAGATGTCTTGGGAAATAGAATAGTCATTCAAGAATAAAATATCACACCTGTTATTAGTATATCTTCAGGGGAGATTTAGTTGTTTCTCAGTATTGCAACATAGCTTTAGCATTGCAACCCTACTTGCAAGTGACATCCTCTCTATTTCACACGTCCTTAATGCCTAACATCTTTTTCACACTTAGGTGGGGGGTATAAGAAGAAGAAAGGTTTATTTGTCTCTAATTTATCCCTTTAGTCCAAAATCAGCCCAATCCACACCAACCTGCTCCTTCCCTTTTGCTACTTTTTCAATGAACACAGCAGTAGCCCTATGCATCAAATCTTCAGCCTTATCATAAGCAGGTTGGCCCATCTCTTTAAAGGCATTTTCAAAGAAAACCACCACTTCTTTCTTTGCCTCTTCGACAATATTAATCAGAGATTCATTTTGACCCATTTTAGCCTTTAGTTTCTCTGTCCATTCATTAAAGCTTAGGGTGAAGCTAGAACTAGACAGCTGAGCCATTCCATCCTCTTTAAGTCCATTTTCCCCCAAGTGAACTTGCTCAGTGTGCTCAAAATTCACTTGGGCATTTCGTCGAGCATCTGCCGAGCTTTTTCAAATTTTGCCTCTGTGTTCTTCAGAGGCTCTGCCATCCCTCCCGGCTCTCTAATACCGGCCTCACCCCCCCTCTAGAGGGGCTGAATACACAGTTTCCTTTATCATCTGATCAGGGCCTGGCCTGCGTTTCCTCACAGGTAGGTACTCAATCCCCGAATGATGGGGGAGGTTCTTCTAATCTTCTTCCTACTCCAGGAATTGCTAATTTTACTGGTCAGGTTTGTTCTACTCCTTTGATTGCTCTGGACTCTGAGGGAGTTCGGGGTGGGGGGACTGGATTGTGTAATTTAAACACCAACCAGAACTCCATTCCCACGGTGTATCCAGGGGTTCAGCCAGTTAAGCGCCCTCGGAGAACTTGGTCAGCGTCGGAGCGTTCCAACGTTACTGGGTTCTATCGTGAGGCGTCTGATGATGATGATAGTGATTATTCCGTTGCTGGTAGAGTTGCTACCTTTGAGTCTGTGGGGCGTAATAAACAACCGATGGGCCATGCTTCGCCCCCTAGGACCACTCGTGTGCCCTTTGGTGGCAAGTACACTACATCTTAGGTACAACGGGAGCGGAGTAGTGCGGCCTTTGGCACGCCTAACTCTTCTCAGTCTCCATCCTTTTGATGATGCAGTTCCTTGTTTGGAACGTGCGGGGTATTTCCTCGCAGGGTTCTTTTCAGAGATTGCATCTGTTGCTCAGAAAACATAAGCCTATTATTTTATGCCTCCTTGAGCCATTTTGTGGCACTGATAGGTTGGATAGCTTTAGACTACGACTTGGCTTTGACTCTGCTTTTGCTGGGGTTAATGACAAGTTGTGGCGCCTGTGGAGGGTGCTCCAATGTATGTCTTGGCTACTAAGCTGTCCAGGTTAAAGAAGGCCCTTGCTCCTTGGAGTAGGGAAACCTTTGGTAATATTTTCTCTAAGTTGCAGGAGCTAGAAGATAAGGTGCAGGCGTTAGAGGAGGTGTTACAACAGAATCCAGATGATGATAGGGTACTCCTTGACTATAAGGAGAGCGTGGCTCTTTTGCAAAGATAGATTTCTATCGAAAAAGAATATTGGCAGCAAAAGGCTCACATGGTGGCCGTCCAGGAAGGTGACAGGAACTCCAAGTTCTTTCACTCGATGGTAAAAGAGCGAAGAAGGAAACTCTATATTCATAAGGTAAAAGATGACACAGGATAATGGATTGAGGATAGAGAGGGGATAGCACAAAATGCTGTCTCCTTTTTTTGAAAGTCTGTTCACTGCGGAGGTAGGTAACTTTGATTTGTCTAAACTGGACTGTGTACCGCGTCTGGTTACTGATGATGAGAATGCTATGCTTATTGCTACCCCCGAGGAGGATGAGGTTAGAAATGTTGTATTTGCTATGAATTCTGTTAGTGCCGCAGGCCCTGATGGATTTTTTGGGGCATTCTATAAATCTTGTTGGGAAATTGTTAAGGGGGATGTGGTTAATATGGTCAGGAGTTACTTCCTTGGTAGGGAGTTCACCAAGTCTCTTACTCACACCTCTATTGTGCTATTGCCCAAAAAAACAAGCCCGGAGACATTTGCTGACTATAGGCCAATTAGCTTGTGCAATTTTAGTAGTAAAATTGTCACTAAGTTAATGGTAGTCAAATTGGCTTCTGTTCTCCCGAGATTGCTGTCTCCTCATCAAAGTGGTTTTTTTTTTTTTTTTTTTTTTTTTTTTTTTTTTTTTTTTTTTTAAAGATAACTTTATTAATAAGCAAAAAGGCATAAAGCCAATACAAGGTCCAGGAGAGTTAGACCCTACATGGCCTAAACTCCAAAAAAACAAGTAAATAAAAATTACAAACGAAGGCCCCCGGGGCTATAACATGTGTGGCCCCAAGTCCTATGCTAGTCATATAGCTAACACTAGGCCATAGGCTAGGATAAAATACTAATAACAGCTACTAGGTAAAAGGTAGACTGCACAGCTGCTCGAAAAGATGTAAATGCAAATGTAGCTCATCAGCGCCACAGCCCACCATATAACCGTGTAGGTGGATGACAGGAACAGTCACCTTGCTTGTCACGCGCCATAGCACCTCCCTGCCAGTTGCACCATAGCGTCCCAGCACTATGTTGCAATCCGATCGGGCTGCAACCACAACCGCAACATCTCCTGGGGTGCTATTGACTGCCCGGTTAAAAGCAACAATACACATGCTCCCGGCTAAATATAAAGTTTTTTTTTTTTTTTTTTTTTTTTTTTTTTTTTTTTTACATACAAAATATCGGCACACAGGCCTAAGTCAAAGATAACATGACTAATAAAGAACGGATCACAGGCCTAAACTTCGGCACACAGGCCAATGCAAAAACAAGGCAGCCAATAGCATCAACCCCCGATCAGCACCAGCAACGAACCAGAACCAACCCTAACGGGATTAGCTACTATGGGTCAGCAGCAAGCCTGGACTACCGCCAACGGATTTGAAAAACTCCTACCCGGCCACCGTTCCGCCCGGGCCAGGGTGCTATTTCTTACCGCTTGCACCAACGTTGAGGCCTGGTCTATCTCAAAAGATGCCTGCAAAGGCGAAACCAAAGAAACTTATAGACCAGTCAAGTGCCTCGGAGGCCAAAGAAACAAATACCTGCAAAGATAGAAAACAAGATAGAATAGACAAGCATCCTGTTCCCTTGACCCCAACTATTTCAATCTTTTTCATAGGGTGAGTGTATATGTATTAACAGGCTGACGCGAACGAACAGCAACCCCCAAAAGAAGACCCGTCCCCCCCGGAGTCCAGAGGGAACTCGGCTACTATTGGCCAGCAGCAAGCCTGACCAGGTCAACGGATTTGATTAGTCCTGCCTGGTGCACCGTTCAGCCCAGACTAGGGTGCCATGTTGTACCGCCAACACCTTACGTTGAGGCTCAGTCCCGACCAGCAGAACCTCATCGCCTCCAAGTCCCGTCCCCCCGGGGCCCAGAAGGGACTCGGCTACTATTGGCCAGCAGCAAGCCTAACAAGGTCAACGGATTTGATTAGTCCTGCCTGGTGCACCGTTCAGCCCAGACTAGGGTGCTATGTTGTACCGCCAACACCTTACGTTGAGACTCGGTCCCGACAAGCAAGACTTCATAGCCTTCAAGAACACCTCACACACTCTCTGTTTTTAGCCTCATCTCTTTCTTTTCCTTTCTGTAATCCCTCATTTTACCACTCTTTCTTTCTCTCATCTTCTTTTCCCCTCATTTTCATTCCTCATTCCTCTTTTTTCTCTTTGTTCTTTTTCATTTCTTTCATTTTTTCTAATAAAATTTTATTTTCTCTTTTTTCATTACAAAAAGTGATATAATTCATCAAAACAAACCGTAGCTCAAGGCGGGTCGTAATCATCAAAAATCACCGATGGGATATCATCATGAACCAACAACGCACGCACCCTCGGTGGTAAGTCTGACAAATTACGGAAAATGAACTCCCCATCCTTGTCCCCAACCCACTCTGCCAATGCAGCCACCGGGAGATTACCCTGCGGCAAACACTGAAGAACAGAAACAGATGCACAGGAACAAAGAAATCGGAATCGTGACACTTCAGAGTCAAGGAGCCATGGAGTAGGTGTAGTGGGGTCTACGTATCCCTTAAGTTCAGGCACAACAGACTCTAGGACCAGGGACGTAAAACCCTCGGCTAAACACCATTCAAGAGAGTGGTGCATAACATGGAAAAAGTCCCGAAAACCGTCGACTGTCGAAATGGCTAGACCGTAGCAGAAACCACCCCCCCGATTACGTACCAAGGCAGCAGTCCCACCCAACGACTCAGAATGTGCAAAATTGAGCTTTATAGTACCATCCGGAGGGAGATCCCATCTAACAGCGCGAACCACGCGTCGCGGTCCAGTGGAATCTATGTAGGACAGAATGACCGACCAATTTGGTGGCAAGATGTGTTCCTGCGGCCATCTCCTAAAGAGGCATTCTGCCACTCCTTTGGCAACGCCATACACCACTCGAGATACACTGGGCGACCCTCTGCCATGCAAGTATGTGTTCCTGTGCTTCCATAACTCCCAAAGGATAAGATAAGGCAACCTGCAAATAACAAAAGCAACAAGACGGTTATGCGAAACCACTCGCTTCCACCCAGTCAAGAGCGTCCGTAGACCCCGATGACTGAACCGCAAGCCGAGCGATCCCATAAAAAAACCCCATACAGCCCTAGCAGTGTCCCCCGCATAGAAGATGTGATCAATAGTTTTCCTAACAGGGTTATTGCAGCACCAGCATCTGGAAACAATAAGGTGCCCAAATCTAGCCATGGCATCATCGGTGGGCAAGCGACCCCTTAACACACGCCAAGCAAGAAATGACACCTTAAAGGGCAAATGCTTATGCCAACATGCACTCAAAAGAGGATCCGAGTGCACCGGCTCAGGTCTGAACAAAGATTTTGCAGAAGAAAAAGAAAACAAATCGTCCGTAGCCACCCGCCAAATGGGGACGTCAGCTACTCTTTGACCAAGGCGGGACATGTCAGCCTCCAATCCAGGCGGCAGAAAATCATCATACGGTGAAAGGTCCAACTCCCCATTCTGAATGAAGTCAGACAGTAGATCACCAGAGTACTCCACCCCCGGGAAGGGGTTAAGGCGCCCTAGCTAAAGTGTTTTGGAGTAGGTTGGGCAGTTATAACTTCAGAAGTAACAAGTAACGGACAGTGGTCAGACGTGGTCCTAGACAAATGCATAACGGATGTCCTGAAAAGCGATTCCCACACCGAAGTGTAAAGAAATCGATCCAAGCGCATCCAAATGGCAGCGTCCTTACGCCTCCCATTCCACCAAGTGTAAGGGGAGCCGTAGGCAGATGAGTCAATCAGATCACACGCACTGACACACTCTCGAAAATCAGTAGTCTTCCTATGAGAATAAGGAAGACCCCCTTTTTTCTCGTCCACATTTAACAAACAGTTAAAATCCCCCACCACAGACCAGGGAACGCCGGCAGGGATCCTATTTGAGACTGCGAGTAGCTCATCCCATAAAGGAACCCTTAGGCGGTCCCTAGTCTTAGCATACACAAATGAAAGTCAGAAAGCAGAAGGAATAGTAGCATGACCACAAGAGACAGATACCGATTGATCAGAATGAGATTCAAAATTCAAAGCAAGGTCAGAGTTCCAAAATAGCCATAACTTGTCATTAACCCCTGCAAAAGCAAAGTCAAAGCCAAGTCGCAGTCTAAAGCCATCCAACCTATCATTACTACAAAACGGTTCAAGGAGACATAAAATAAAAGGCTTATGTTTTCTGAGCAGCAGATGCAATCTCTGAAACGAGCCCTGCGAGGCAACACCCCGCACGTTCCAAATAAGGAACTGCATCATCAAAAGGATGGGGACTGAGTAGAGCTAGGCGTGCCTAAGGCCGCACTACTCCGCTCTCGCTGTACCTGAGATGTAGTGTACTTGCCACCAAAGGGCACGCGAGTGGTCCTAGGGGGCGAGGCATGGCCCACCGGCTGCTTATTTCGCCCCACAGACTCAAAGGTAGCAACTCTACCAGCGACGGAAGAATCACTATCATCATCATCAGACGCCTCGCGGTAGAACCCAGCAACGTTGGAACGCTCCGACGCTGACCGAGTTCTCCGGGGGCGCCTAACCGGCTGGGCATCTGGAGACACGGTGGGAATGTTGTTCTGGGTTGTGTTTAAATGACACAATCCAGTCCCCCCACCCTGAACTGGTGTCAGCAGGCCCTCAGAGTCAGGAGCAAACAACGGGGAAGAACAAACCTGACCAGTAGAATTAGCAGTTCCTGGAGTAGAAAGAAGATTAGAGGAACTTCCCCCATTATTCGGGGATTCAGTACCTACCTGTGAGGAGACGCGAGCTATGCCCTGAGCAAATGATAAAGGAGACTGTGTATTCAGCCCCTCTAGAGAGTGAGGACCTTCTTGTGATCGAGTATCTACTTGACCAGTTGGTAATGGAGATTGTGTGTTCAGCCTCTCTAGAGGTTGAAAACCCTCTTGTGACAGAGTATTTACCTGTGATGAAACATTGACAAGGCCCAGAGTAGATGGTATAAGCCCCATATTTACTTGAGACTGTGTGTTCTGCCTCTCAAGTGACTGATTATTAGGGTCCTCCTTGAGCGTGAGGGTCCTGTGGAACCTCACCCTGACCAAGAACCGAGGCCAAGTGGTCATCTAAAGCAGTATCAAAATCCTGGGCGATAGCCCCTTGGGCCAGCTCAGGTTCCTGGTCATTTTGAGTATGGGTCTCTTGAGCCTGTTCTGTAACCTGTTCATCCTGCAAAAGATTAAAAGCATTGCTAGTAAAGATAGGGGCAGGAGCCGGGGGTTGGGAACGTGGCAATCCCAGCTCAGGTGCAGCACCTGAAGTGCCAGGCATATCCCCAACTTGGGGGACTAAGAGCGTCACATGATCCCGTCCCCGATCAATAATCGGGTCCTTTCCCTTATCTTGTCTCCGTCTTTTAAATGTATTTCTCCTTTGACGTTGATTCCAACCTGAATTTTCCTGAGCTGCATTGTTCTGAACAACCGGGGGCCGCCGGGGAAAAATGCCCTTGTTTCCTGCAGGTTAGACAATAAGGTGGAACTTTCTCATATTCAATAGTTTGCCAAAATCCATCATCTTCCTTACCTGGTTTCTTACTACCCATTCTGATAAACATTCTAGTCTTAAGTGACTGAAGGAGGTCAACCTCTACCTTAACCTTAGCCACATTAGGCCTAGAAAATTTAGCAGTTGCAGCATCAACGTGTAAAAAGCGGCCAATTGGCTTAACAATTTGTTTCAAGCATGGAATAGAAAAACAATTTGCTTTTAAATTAGGCAATAAAACCCACACAGGGGCCAGAGATGTTTCAAAATGAGTATCAAAATCTGCAGTCCACCTGAACAAACGCATAAGATTTTTACCATTAAAAGAAATTTGACCCTTAACTAGAATGTCTACACAATCATCTGGATGAGAAAAAGCCAAGAACACATGTCTTGGGTCCATTAGACCAATTTCAACTGTACCACGAAGCACAAAAGTTTTAGCAAAATAGGAGCGTATTTCAGATAGGGGTGGTCTACCATGAGAAAATTTACCAACTAGCATAATATTTTCAATTTTATTCATTTGTTGGATTTCATTATCTTCAAATGTAATGCATGGTTCCCCACGATGAATTTTCACAATTTTCTCAGATATATTAGGCACATGAATAGGACTAGAAATTGCAACATTGTGGCCACCCGGGTTCGAAGCGGTAAACAATTGAGCAAAGGAACGAGATTGTGTACCTGGGACTTGTGCATTTATGCGCGAGTGAGGATGATTTATCCTCTGACCAGCTTGAGCTACCCGAGGATTAGAACTATGCAAATTGCCAATGTTTGCCGTGGCATTAATGTCACTTGTAGCAGCTAAACCAACATTATGGCCGGTAACATTATTAATAGTATTGCTACTAACATGCTGTGTATTATTAATATTATTCGCATTCGAATTATGCAAAGTATTATGCCCTCCTACTGTAGCAACATTAAAAGCATTACTGCCAGGCACATTAAAATTAGGATTAGGCACCTCCCCTCCCACAATGCAATTAGGCAAAGCATTTGATGTAATAACATTATTACCCAGATTTGAATTAATACCAATGGTTGCTAAACTCTCATTAGCTGTACCCACATCCATGTGGCTGCTAATATTATTATTTGCATTGCTAGCAGCATTATTAACAATATTAGCATTTCCAATGGAAACCAAAGGATTAATAATAGGATTAGTAATATGAGCAGTATTAGTAATAGGGTTTATGCTCAAGTTTGTAGCCTGATTAACATCTAAATTATTATGCCTAGAAAATTGTTGTGGCCCCATGCTCAAGGGATTCGAAGAAGACAAGATAGTGGCAGTAGCATCACCATTTAACACATTTATTCCCTGCCCCACCGAATTAACATTTGGGGCAACCCCTCCCATTAAATTCGAAGGCAGAGTATTAGCATTCGTAATGTCCTAATAATTTAAGTTAGGCCCCACAGTATTAATTTCATTACTGCCACGTTGAACACCCAAATTAGAGCCTCTATTTGCCAAATTAGAATTATTATATGCAAGAGGAGCTGTAGACACAGTAGGTAGAGTGACATTTACATCAGTAGCAGCCAATCTAATATCAGTATCATTATAGCCTCCAGTAGTAGCATTATTAAAAGGATTTTCAGAAACACTTACCTGTTGGCCAGCTAAATTATGAGGGAAAGAGCCGTAGGTTGTGGGCGGTGTTGCAACACCACTGGCTCCAGCTCGTGTAGGCTGATTCGTGGACGAGGTGGCAAGCACGCCACCCCCATGTTGAGACACTGGACCAGGGACCAAAAGTTCATTCGTATGGACTGAATGGATGTGCCCGGGAACCTGCATATTGCTTCGTTGATCACCCAACGGTGAAGCTTGCTGTCTCCGTCGTGGAAAAGAGGTCGTCCCCACAGTCAATGCCTCTGTAGCATGAGAAACAGAGGCTATGGGAGCAGAGCTCGGTGTAGTCACGCCACTAATTTCCACTGGAGTTTGACGTGATACCTGGGACGAGGTGAAGACAAAAGGCGGAGGGATTGTCGCCGATTCAGAAACGATAAGAGTCGTCCCCGCCGTAAAGTCATACTTTATTAATAAAAGAAAGGCCGAAGCCAAAACAAAGTCCAAAGGATTAGGCCACACACGGCCAAATCCTACTAACTAAACTAAACTAAACTAGAAAGATAAATAAAGATTACATAACGAAGGCCCCCGGGACTATAACATGCGTTGTCCCAAGTCCCATGCTAGATATAGCTAACACAAGACTATAGACTAAGATAATAAAATACTACTAAGTAAGAAGTAGACTGCACAACTGCTCGAAAAATGTAAATGCAAGTGCAGCCCATCAGCGCAACAGCCCACCATGAAATTGTGTAGATGGGTGACAAGGGGAACAACCACCTTGCCTGTCACGTGCCATAGCACCTCCCCGCCAGCTGCACCATAGCGTCCCAACACTATAATGCAATCCGACCGGGCTGCAACCACAACCGCAACTTCTCCTGGGGTGCTATTGACTGCCCTATTACAAAAGCAACAACACACACGGTACCAACTAAATATAATAAAGGCCTAGAAAAATATTTAGAAATATCGGCACACAAGCCTAAGTCAAATAGAAACATAAATAATACAAGGCGGCTCACAGGCCAAAACTTCGGCACACAGACCGATACAATCATGAAGCAAGGCAGCCAATAGCATCAAAACCCCGATCAGCACCAGCAATGAACCAGAACCAACCTTAACGGGATTAGCTACTATGGGCCAGCAGCAAGCCTGGATTACCGTCAACGGATTTGAAAAACTCCTACCCGGCCACCGTTTAGCTCGGGACAGGATGCAATTTCTTACCGCATGCACCAACGTTGATGCCTGGTCTAATCAAAAGATGCCTGCAAAGGCGAAATCAAAGAAGCCTATATACCAATCAATGCCCCGGAGGCCAAAGAAACAAACCTGCAAAAGATGGGAACATGATAGAACAAACAAGCATCCTGCTCCCTTGACCCCAGCTATTTCCAATGAATTCTACAAAAGGTGAGTGTATAAGGTATTAACAGGCTGACGCGAACAAACAGCCGCCCCCCAGAAATAAAGGCCCGTCCCTCCCGGAGTCCAGAAGGGACTCAACTACTATTGGCTAGCAGCAAGCCTGACCAGGTCAACGGATTTGGCTAGTCCTACCCGGTGCACCGTTCAACCTGGACTAGGTTGCCATGTTGTACCGCCAACACCTTACGTTGAGACTCGGTCCTGACAAGTAAGACTTCATAGCCTCTAAGAACACCTCACACACTCTCTGTTTTTAACTCATCTCAACTTTTTCTTTTCCTTTCTGTATTCCCTCATTTTACCACTCTTTCTTTCTCTCATCTTCTTTTTCCCTCATTTCTTTTCTTTCTTTCCCCTTTTTCTCTTTTTTTTTTTTTTTTTTTTTTTTTTTTTTTTTTTTAAAATAATTTTCTTTATTCTCTTTTTTGTTTTTTTTTTTTAAATAATTTTCTTTTCTCTTTTCTTCTCTTTTTTCTTGTTTCAAAATATGATACAATTCATTAAAAGCAATCCATAGATCAAGGCGGGTCATAATCATCATGAACCAGTAACGCACGCACCATCAGTGGTAAGTCTGACAAATTACGGAAAATAAACTCCCCATCCTTATCACCAACCCAATTTGCCAATGCAGCCACCGGGAGATTACCCTATGGCAAACACTGGAGAACAGAAACAAATGCACAGGAACAAAGAAACCGGAGTCGTGACACTTCAGAATCAAAGACCCATGGACTAGGTGCGGTGGGGTCTACATAACCCTTAAGCTCAAGCAATACAAACTCTAGGACCAGGGGACCTAAAACCCTCAGCTAAATACCATTCAAGAGAGCGGTGCATACCATGGAAAAAGTCTCGAAACCCGTCGACTGCCGAAATGGCTAAGCCGTAGCAGAAACCACTATCACGATTACGTACCAAGGCAGCAGTCCCACACAATGACTCAGAATATGAAAAATTGAGCTTTATAGAACCGTCTGGAGGGGGACCCCATCTAACAGCACGAACCACGCGCATCTGGACAACGGAATCAATGTAGGATAGAATGACAGGCCAATTTGGTGGTAGGATGTGTTCCTGCGGCCATCGCCTAAAGAGACATTCTGCCACCCCTTTGGCAACGCCATACACCACCCGAGGTACACTTGGTGGCCCCCTGCCATGTAAGCATGTGTTCCTGTGCTTCCATAACTCCCAAAGGATAAGATAAGGCAACCTGCAAATAACAAAAGCAACAAGACGGTTATGTGAAACCACCCGCTTCCACCCAGTCAACAGCGTCCGTAGACCCCGATGACTGAACCGCAAGCCGAGTGATCCCATAAAAATTCCCCACACAACCCTGGCAGTGTCCCCCGCATAAAATATGTGATCAATAGTTTTCCTAACAGGGTTATTGCAGCACCAGCATCTGGAAACAATAAGGTGCCCAAATCTAGCCATGGCATCATCAGTGGGCAAATGACCCCTTAACACACGCCAAGCAAGAAATGACACCTTAAAGGGCAAATGCTTATGCTAACATGCACCCAAAAGTGGATCTGATTGCACCGGTTCAGGTCTCAATAAAGATTTTGCAGAGGAGAAAGAAAACAAACCGTCCGTAGCCACCCGCCAAATAGGGATGTCAGCTACTCTTTGACCAAGCCGGGACATGTCAACCTCCAATCCAGGAGGTAGAAGATCATCATACGGTGAAAGGTCCAACTCTCCATTCTGAATGAAGTTAGACAGTAGATCACCAAAGTACTCCACCCCCGGGGAGGGGTAAAGGCGGCCTAGTGTGCCGATACCGGACCAGTTGTCCCACCAGAGATTAACATCCCCGTGAGTCAGGCGCCAACCTAAGACTGCCTCTGCCTCATTCCTGACGCTGAGCATTCGCTTCCAAGTGTGTGAATCGGAGCTTTGCACTAGCTTCGCCAACGGGTGAACTCGACTGCAGTGCTTAGCAGTCATGAAACTCCCCCAAAGTGAATACAACTTGCGGAAATTCCACCAAAGCTTTGCACTAGACGCTCGCACCATCAGGTCAAGATCAAGGAATCCCACTCCACCCTATTTTTTTTGGTAGGGAGAGCGTTTTCCATGAAGCACAATTGTAGCGTGCACCTCCCGACTGCCTCCGCGGCAAAACACCGCTCTAGATCCCGAATAACCTGCTTAGGAGGAGCACAAGCTGCAAAAAGATGTAAAGGAATAACCTGCAAAACAGAAGTAATTAAAATTGCTTTCCCCCCCTTAAAGAGCGGCCGCCGCTGCCACCCAAGGCATTTGGCCTTTACCTTGTCCACAACTGATGAAAAATAAACACACTTCTTCCCCCCCACATAAATAGGGCACCCAAGATATGTGAAAGGGAAGCATCTATGAATGCATCTAGTGATGTTCCCAATCTTACGAATTACCCGATCTGAGGTGTCAGGATGCATATAAAAAGCACTCTTTGGGAAGCTGACCATTTGGCCAGAAATTCCCTCATAATCTTTCAAAGCACGAATAACTTTGCAGATTGCCCCCTGTTTCCTAGTACTAAAAATAATAACATCGTCAGCGTAAGCTAATTGATGAATATGAGGAGTATCACGAGGCTGAGAGAATCTAGGGACAGCCTCGTGCTGATGGACTCGAGCGAGGAAAGTAGAGAGGACCTCTGCAGCAATTATGAAAAGGCTAGGAGAGAGTGGGTCTCCTTGCCTCAATTCACGGGACGAGGTAAAGAAACCCTCTTTGACCCCATTTACAATGACAGAATACCACACATTCAAAACAACACGATAAACCACGTCAATCCAGATTTCAGAGAAACCCATCTTACGCATCACAGAGACAAGGAAAAACCAGAACACCCGGTCATAGGCCTTTGCCATGTCTAGCTTCAGCACTATATCCTGGTTTCCTAGCGTAATACCATGGCACATCTCAGAGGCAAGTAAAATATTATCAGTGATTGATCGCCTCGAGACGAAACCACTTTGATGAGGAGACAGCAGTCTCGGGAGAACAGAAGCCAACCTGACTACCATTAACTTAGTGACAATTTTACTACTAAAATTGCACAAGCTAATTGGCCTATAGTAAGCAAATGTTTCCGGGCTTGCTTTTTTGGGCAATAGCACAATAGAGGTGTGAGTAATAGACCTGGTGAACTCCCTGCCAAGGAAGTAACTCCTGACCATATTAACAACATCCCCCTTAACAATTTCCCAACAAGATTTATAGAATGCCCCAGAAAATCCGTCAGGGCCTGCGGCACTAACATAATTCATGGCAAACACAACATTTCTAACCTCATCATCCTCAGAGGTAGCAATAAGCATAGCATTCTCATCATCAGTAACCAGGCGCGGTACACAGTCCAGTTTAGACAAATCAAAGTTACCTGCCTCCGCAGTGAACAGACTTTCAAAAAAAGAGACAACATTTAGTGCTATCCCCTCTCTATCCTCAATCCATTGTCCTGTGTCATCTTTTACCTTATGAATATAGAGTTTCCTTCTTCGCTCTTTTACCATCGAGTGAAAGAACTTGGAGTTCCTGTCACCCTCCTGGACGGCCACCATGTGAGCCTTTTGCTGCCAATATTCTTCTTCGATAGAAATTTGTCTTTGCAAAATAGCCACGCTCTCCTTATAGTCAATGAGTGTCCTATCATCATCTGGATTCTGTTGTAACACCTCCTCTAACGCCTGCACCTTATCTTCTAGCTCCTGCAACTTAGAGAAAATATTACCAAAGATTTCCCTACTCCAAGGAGCAAGGGCCTTCTTTAACCTGGACAGCTTAGTAGCCAAGACATACATTGGAGCACCCTCCGCGGCGCTTCCCAACTTTCTTTAACCACACGCTGAAAATCCTCGTGTTTGGTCCACACATTAAGAAAGCTAAATTGTTTTGGAATAGGTTGGGCAGTTATAACTTCAGAAGTAACAAGTAACGGACAGTGGTCAGACGTGGTCCTAGACAAATGCATAACGGATGTCCTGAATATAGATTCCCACACCGAAGTGTAAAGAAATCGATCCAAGCGCATCCAAATGGCAGCGTCCTTACGCCTCCCATTTCACCAAGTGTAAGGGGAGCCGTAGGCAGACGAGTCATTCAGATCACACGCACTGACACACTCTTGAAAATTAGTAGTCTTCCTATGAGAATAAGGAAGACCCCCTTTTTTCTCGTCCACATTTAGCAAACATTTAAAATCTCCCACCACAGACCAGGGGACGCCGGCAGGGTTCCTATTTGAGACTGCGAGTAGCTCATCCCATAAAGGAACCCTTAGGCGGTCCCTAGTCTTAGCATACACAAAAGAGAGCCAGAAAGCAGAAGGAATAGTAGCATGACCACAAGAGACAGATACCGATTGATCAGAATCAAATTCAAAATTCAAAACAAGGTCAGAGTTCCAAAAGAGCCACAACTTGTCATTAACCCCAGCAAAAGCAGAGTCAAAGCAAGTCGCAGTCTAAAGCTATGCAACCTATCAGTGCCACAAAACGGCTCAAAGAGGCATAAAATAAACGGCTTATATTTTCTGAGCAACAGATGCAATCTCTGAAAAGAGCCCTGCGAGGAAATACCCCGCACGTTCCAAACAAGGAACCGCATCATCAAAAGGATTGAGACTGAGAAGAGTTAGGCTTGCCAAATGCCGCACTACTCCGCTCCCGCTGTACCTGAGATGTAGTGTACTTGCCACCAAAGGGCACACGAGTGGTCCTAGGGGGCGAGGCATGGCCCATCGGCTGCTTATTACGCCCCACAGATTCAAAAGTAGCAACTCTACCAGCGACGGAAGAATCACTATCATCATCATCAGACGCCTCGCGGTAGAACCCAGCAACGTTGGAACGCTTCGACGCTGACCGAGTTCTCTGAGGGCGCCTAACTGGCTGAACCCCTGGAGACACCGTGGGAATGGAGTTCTGGTTGGTGTTTGAATTACACAATCCAGTCCCCCACCCCGAATTGGTGTGAGCAGGCCCTCAGATTCAGGAGCAATCAAAGGAGTAGAACAAACCTGACCAGTAGAATTAGCAGTTCCTGGAGTAGAAAGAAGATTAGAAGAACCTCCCCCATTATTCGGGGATTGAGTACCTACCTGTGAGGAGACGCGAGCTAGGCCCTGAGCAGATGATAAAGGAGACTGTGTATCAGCCTCTCTAGAGAGTGAAGACCCTCCTTTGATCGAGTGTCTACCTGACCAGATGGTAATGGAGACTTTGTGTTCAGCCCCTCTAGAGATTGAAAATCCTCTTGTGATCGAGCATTTACCTGTGGTGAATCATTGACAAGGCCCATAGTAGATGGTATAGGCCCCATGTTTACTTGAGATTGTGTGTTCTGCCCCTCAAGTGACTGGTTTTCAGGGCCCTCTTCTGTATGAACATGAGGGTCCTGAGGAACCTTACCACGATCGAGAACCGATGCCAAGTGGTCATCTAATGCACTATCAAAATCCGGGTAGTAGCCCCATGGGCCAGCTCAGGTTCCTGGTCATTTTGAGTATGGGCCTCTTGAGCCTGCTTTGTAACCTATATATCCTGCAAAAGATTAAAAGCATTGCTAGTAAAGATAGGGGCAGGAGCCGGGGGTTGGGAACGTGACAAGCCCAGCTCAGGTGCAACACCTGAAGTGCTAGGCATATCCCTAACTTGGGGAACTAGGAAAGTCACATTACCCAGACCCTGATCAATAACCGGGTTCTTGCCCTTATCTTGTCTCCGCCTTTTAGATGTGTTTCTCCTTTGATGTTGATTCCATCTTGAATTCTCCTGAGCTGCATTGTTCTGAATAACCGGGAACCGGCCAACCCCACCTCCTAACCCCTGATTGCCTCCACCAGAGGGCGGGGGGAGGGGGGGGGGGGTACGAGGGGCTGGAGGCGAATTGGAGGGGCCTCCGCCACCACCACCGTCTGGTGGTGGTGGCCCTGGTGGTGGGTGGCCTCGTGGTGGTTGGCCATGACCACCAGCCTGACCTGTAGGCCTAACTTCAGAGCGACATGACGAGGCGAAATGCCCTTGTTTTCTGCAAGTGTGACAATACAGTGGAACTTTTTCATATCATATTCTATAATTTGCCAAAATCCGTCATCCTCCTTACCTGGTTTCTTACTACCCATTCTGATGAACATCCTATTCCTAAGTGGCTGAAGGAGGTCAACCTCTACCTTAACCTTCGCCACATTAGGCTTAGAAAATTTGGCAGTTGCGGCATCAACATGTAAAAATCGCCCATGGCTTAACAATTTGTTTCAAGCAAGGAATGAAAAAACAATTAGCTTTTAAATTAGGCAACAAAATCCACAAAAGGGCCAGAGATGTTTCAATATGAGTATCAAAGTCTACAGTCCACCTAAACAAACCCATAAGATTTTTACCATTAAATGAAATTTGACCGGAATGTCCACACAATCATCCGGATGGGAGAATGCTAGAAGCACATGTCTAGGGTCCATTAGACCAATTTGAACTGTACCACGAAGCACAAAAGTTTTAGCAAAATAGGACTGTATTTCAGATAGGGGCGGTTTACCATGAGAAAATTTACCAACTAACATAATATTTTCAATTTTATTCATTTGTTGGATTTCACTATTCTCAAAGGTAATGCATGGTTCTCCCCGGTGCATTTCTACAATTTTTTCAGAAATAATAGGGACGGGAATTGGACTTAAAATTGACACATTATGTCCACCCGGATTTGAAGCAGTAAACAATTGAGAAAAAGATCGAGGTTGCGTACCTGAAACTTGAGCATTTGAACGTGGAGCCTGGCCACCTTTAGCCAAGCGTACTGGAGCAGAAGCATTATTCCTCAAATTTGCATTGCTTGGAACTTGTGTAGACACATGACCTCTAGCAACATCATTAGGCAATTGGTTTGCAATATTAATGTGTCCATTTGTGTCTCCATCACGTGTATCACGTGGCGCCACCATTGGGACATCATTAGGAGCATCATTAAGATTATTAACAGTAGCATCATTTCTTATGCCTTGCAAATTAGAACCACTAATAGCAGAAATAGACATAATATTCCCAATAGCAGTATTAAAGGAATAAGGGGCAGAAGTGCTAGGTAATAAATTCGGACCTGAAGTCACACGTGTATTAGCATTAGCATTACCCCCCATATTCGTTCTAGTAGGCCTAACACTAGCTACAACTTGGTTTAAAGGAATTGAGCTATTAGTGATGGTCCCACTGCCGACATTTTGTAGATTAACATCATTATCTCCAATATTGGCATGATTAGCATTATTAGTAGGATCATTATGCCTTGCAACATTAACAGTATTAGCTCCTAAGCAGTTCGAAGTGGGCAAGGTACCACCACCCACTAAATCCGAAACACCACTAGTAAAAATAGGCAATGTATTATCAGTAACATTATTTAGGGAGTTTGGCTCATGCAAAAATGTAGATGTGGCATTATTGCCAGCAAACACATCATTACTAGTACTGCCACGTTGTGCACCAAAACCAGAGCCATTTATTGCAACATTGGAAACATTATTTGCAAGATTAGAGTTTGACCATGCAAAATATTTAAGTTACCTATATTGGATACATTAGCCTCATTGGCAACTGTATTAGTGGCATTAGCTGCCAATAAATCCGAAATCTGCACTGGATTTGCCATAGTATTCATACTTAGGGAGGAAACCAAATTAGAGGCATGATTTACAGTATTCTCATGGCCAGTAGCAATTGAATTGCCACCTACGAAATTCATAGTGCCATCAATTGCACTCAAACGAGCATCAGTTGCAAAAGGGACAGAAATACTACCTGGACCTGGGATCAAATTTGCATTCGCGTGTATGTTACTGGAAGCCTGTGCATTGCCTCGTTGATCAACAATTGGTGATGCGTGTTGTGGGACTGTGGTCGTCCCCACAGTCAAAGCCTCCATAGTATGAGAACCAGAAGCCAAATTTCCACCCATTTGACGTGGTACAATCTGATTCGCAGGGACAATTTGAGATGTCGAAGCCAAATTTCCAGAGCGTGGAGCTTGCGGCAATCCAACGGACGTGCGTGATCTCAGCTCCTCCTGGGTCGCCGCAAAAACGAAAGGGGCAGAGATAGTCGCTGCTTCACTGGAAGTATTCATCACCACGGCTTGAAGGGTTGGATGCGGACGCACTGTATTCCCATCGATCTCCAAACTTGGAGAATTACGAACCAAGCGTATGATCTCCGATGCGGATGGAGAAATTCCCGCACGTCGCAGGTCTTCCAGAAAATTAGCGACAATATTTGTCGCTAATTCAGGTGGTTCCGGAGACGATGCCTCCATCTCCTATGTACGCCGACTCAGTCCACCGAATGGAGGAGTGCCGGCGTTGAGTAGATGGTTGGATTTTTACGTAAGAAAAATTCACGATAATTTTCTCGCAAATCGCCAATTGCCAATCGCCAGAGCTCTAGGGGTTAGGTTTAGGGTTACAATTTAAGAGTTAGGGTTTAGGGTTAAAATTTAGGGTTTAGAGTTTAGGGTTTATTTTTATTTTTATTTTTTTTAAGCAAAATACTTTATTAATAAAAGAAAGGCCGAAGCCAAAACAAAGTCCAAAGGATTGGGCCCCACATGGCCTAAATCCTACTAACTAAACTAAGCTAAGCTAAAAGATGAAAGAAGATTACAAAACGAAGGTCCCTGGGGTTATAACATGCGTTGCCCCAAGTCCCATGCTAGTCATATAGCTAACACTAGACCATAGCCTATGATAAAAAATAATAATAAAAGCTACTAAGTAAAAAGTAGACTGCACAGCTGCTCGAAAGGATGTAAATGCAAATGTAGCTCATCAGCGCCACAACCCACCATATAACCGTGTAGATGGATGACAAGGGGAACAACCACCTTGCCTGTCACGCGCCATAGCACCTCCCTGCCAGCTGCACCATAGCGTCCCAGCACTATGTTGCAATCGACCGAGCTGCAACCACAACCGCAACATCTCTTGGGGTGCTATTGACTGCCCTGTTAAAAGCAACAATACAGATGCTCCCGGCTAAATATAAAGTTTAAAAAACATACAGAAATATCGGCACACAGGCCTAAGTCAAAGATAACATGATTAATACAAGATGGATCACAGGCCTAAACTTCGGCACACAGGCCGATGCAACATGAAAAACAAGGCAGCCAATAGCATCAACCCCGGATCAGCACCAGCAATGAACCAGAACCAACCCTAATGGGATTAGCTACTATGGGCCAGCAACAAGCCTGGATTACCGGCAACGGATTTGAAAAACCCCTACCCGGCCACCGTTCAGCCTGGGCCAAGATGCAATTTCTTACCGCTTGCATCAACGTTGAGGCTTGGTCTATCTCAAAAGATGCCTGCAAAGGTGAAACCAAAGAAGCCTATAGACCAGTCAAGTGCCTCGGAGGCCAAAGAAACAACCTGCAAAAGATAGAAATATGATAGAACAAAAAACATCCTGCTCCCTTGACCCCAGCTATTTCCAAAAATTTTTTACATAAGGTGAGTGTATAAGGTATTAACAGGCTCACGCGAACAAACAGCAAACCCCCAGAAAAGTGACCCGTCCCCCCCGGAGTCCAGAAGGGGCTCAGCTACTATTGGCCAGCAGCAAGCCTGACCAGGTCAACGGATTTGACTAGTCCTGCCCGGTGCACCGTTCAGCCCGGACTAGGGTGCCATGTTGTACCGCCAACACCTTACGTTGAGACTCGGTCCCGACAAGCAAGACTTCATAGCCTCCAAGAACACCTCACACACTCCCTGCTTTTAGCTCACCTCAACTCTTTCTTTTCCTTTCTCTATTCCCTCATTTTACCACTCTTTCTTTCTCTCGTCTTCTTTTCCCCTCATTTCTTTTCTTTCTTTCCTCATTTCTCTTTTTTTTTTTTCTCTCTTATATATATATATATATATATATATATATATATAATTTTTTTTCTCATTCCTCTCTTTTTTCCTTTACAAAAAGTGATACAATTCATCAAAGACCCATGGACTAAGTACGGTGGGGTCAACATAACCTTAAGCTCAGGCAAAACAGACTCTAGAACAATTGGGCCCAAACCTGACCAATTGTCCCACCAGAAATTAACCCGGCCTCGGAACAATCGCCAAGTCAAGACCCCCTCGACCTCATCACGAACCATCAACATCCGCTTCCAGGTGTGCGAATCAGTAGTCTGGAACAACTTAGCAACCGGGTGCACCCGGCTACAATACTTGGCCCTCATGAAATCTGACCAAAGTGTATGCTCTGTGCAGAAATTTCACCACAATTTCGCGCTGGCTGCCCTAACCATAAGATCCAAGTCTAGGAAACCCACTCCCTCCTCCTTTTTGGGATGGGACAGAGTTTTCCACGAACTCTAGTGATAACGGGCACCCCCCGACTGCTTCCAAAAGAAACTCGCGTAGCATCTCTCCAAGTCCCGGATTACCTGCTTAGGGGGTGCGCAGGCCGAGAAAAGGTGCAAAGGAATGGCCTGTAGAACTGAAGAAAACAAGATCGCCTTCCCACCTTTCGAAAGCACCCGCCGTTGCCAACTCAAACATCTAGCCTTAACTTTATCCACAACGGAGGCGAAATAAATACATTTCTTGCGACGAAGATACACAGGGCAGCCCAGATAAGTAAATGGAAACTCTTTATGCACACAACCTGTTGCCCTGCGAATGCTATCAATATCTCGAGCCGGAGTACGAGGAGGCACATAAAATGCACTCTTCTTAAAGCTCACCAACTGTCCCGAAATCTCCTCGTACTCCTTCAGTGCCTTAATTACTTCCTGAATCGCTACCAACCTGGCTGTACTAAAAATAATCACGTCATCCGCATAAGCCAGGTGGTGTATATGTGGTGTCCCCGACGGCCGCGTAAACCGGGGCACAGCGGTGCCATCATAAACCCGAGCAAGGTAAACAAATAAAACCTCGGCTGCAATCACAAACAAGGTCGGGGACAAAGGATCTCCTTGCCTGAGACCCCGCGTAGATGTGAAAAAAAACCTTCCTTTACCCCATTTACAATCACGGAGTGCCAAACATTCGACACAGCCCGGAACACCATATCTATCCAAATCTCACTGAAACCCAGGCGGCGCATCACCGAAGTCAGGAAAAACCACGAGACCCGATCATATGCCTTAGCCATATCCAGCTTCAGCACTATGTCCCGGTTCTGCAAACTCAAACCGTGGCACATCTCAGACGCAAGCAGGACATTGTCCGTGATGGACCGGCCAGCTACAAACCCACTCTGCTGCGGGGACAACACTCGGGGCAAAACCGTAGCCATTCGAACCACCATGAGCTTCGTGACCAACTTGTTACTGAAATTGCACAAACTGATAGGCCTATAATCTGCAAAGGTCTCCGGACTCGGCTTCTTTGGCAAAAGGACGATGGATGTGTGCGTGATAGCCTTGGTAAAGTCCTGCCCTGCAAAGTAGCTCCGAACCATACTAACAACATCATCCTGAATAATATCCCATCAAGCCTTATAAAAGGCCCCCGAGAAACCATCCGGCCTTGCCGCGCTCGTGGAGTTCATCTGCATTACCACCGCTTTTATCTCACCCACTTCTGGCACTGATGTTAACAATTCATTATCCTCGTCTGTAACCAACCGTGGGACACATTCCAACCTGGCCAAGTCAAACCCTCCAATCTCAGCGGTGAACATATGCTCAAAGTAAGAAACTGCCTGATCAGCAATTCCCTGCCTGTCCTCCAGCCAAACCCCCTCCCCATTTTCACCCTGTGTATGTATAGCTTACGCATGCGTTCCTTAACGATAGAGTGAAAGAAATGGGAATTTCTATCCCCATCCTGAACCTCGGTGACACGCGCCTTTTGCTGCCAATATTCCTCTTCTATTGCAATCTATTTCTGCAGCAAGGCAACACCCTTTTTATATTCAGTTAAAGCATTTTCATCATCCGGGTGTTGCTGCAAGGAAGCCTCAAGGGTCTGAACACTATCCTTATACTCCCGGAGCTTTACAAATATATCCCCAAATACAGTCTTGCTCCACTTGCTCAGAACCTTACCCAATCTATTCAACTTGGTGGCCATCACAAACATAGGGCCCCCCTCCACAGGGACCTCCCAGCTATCACGCACCACCCTCAGAAAACCCTCGTGCTTGATCCACACGTTCAAGAACACAAAGTGCTTCGGTTCAACGTGCGTACTCAATAAATCACAGGATATCAGCAGTGGACTGTGGTCAGACGTGGACTTTGACAAATGCCGTACAGACGTATTGAATACCGATTCCCATACCGAAGTAAAGAGGAACCGATCCAAACGCATCCATATAGCCGCCTCCCTACGCCGCCCATTCCACCAAGTGAAACAAGAGCCGTAGTAGGTTGCGTCAATCAAGTCACATGCACTGACACTCCTGAAAATCAGTAGTCTTTCGATGTGAATACGGAAGCCCACCTTTTTTCTCGTCCACACTTAACAAACAATTAAAATCACCTGCAACAGACCAAGGAACCCCCCCAGGAATCATAGAAAATACATATTTCAACTCAGCCCACAACGGATCCCGGAGGCGCTCCTTGGTTTTGGCATAAACAAATGAGAGCCAAAAAGGCGTGAACACCGTAGAATGTACACAAGAAATCGTAACACACTGCTCAGTCTGACTCTCAAATGTTACTGCCAAATCATTATTCCAGAAAAGCCATATTTTATTATTAACAGGAGCAAAAACATTATCAAAATTAAAGCGAATCCTGAAAAACTCAAGCCAATCAGGTGAACTGAAAGGCTCAAGCAGACATAGAATAAAAGGTGAATGCATTCTCAAAAGCACACGGATCCTGCGAGCAGAACCCCGAGAGGACACCCCCCTCACATTCCAGACGAGTAGCTTCATATAGAAGATAAAACATCCGGCCCTTCAGGGGGGTCCCCCTCTTTCCTCATAAAGCTATACCGACGTCTCACTGAGCCAATCCCTTCCCGGAGGTCTAGGTTCTCATATTCCGTGTCAGAACCCGAGGCCTATTCCTTCGGTTCATGATCAGCCATCGGGACGTCAGTATCTGACGTTAGGGTTTAGGGTTTAGGTTTTTTTATTTTTTATTTTTTTTTAATTTTTTTTTTATTTACGAACATTGGAACTTTATTTCTCCACAAAAGAGGCACAAGGCCTTACAACATACGCCATTGGCCCTAAAGTGACCAATGGCTCACAAGATAAAGTCTTTACAAAACAAGGTCTAAACAAACAAAAGGACCAAAATTGGTCTAACTACCACACAAGGGCCATAATGGCATAAATGCAACAAAGGTAACAAACCCTAACTACAAAGGGCCCAAAGGCCTAAAGAATCATCAAGTAACAATGAGGTCCACCTATCACGGTGGACCTCCCTTATTCCACCATATCATGACCAAGCCACATGCACCAAGCCATGCCAAATCATCATAGACCATTCGGCCATCTAAGATCAACAAGGAAATAAAATCCCAAAAGCTTAAGGGGATTAATTCCCCCCTTTGCCCGCCATAATGACCCAATTTTAAGTCAAGGACCATAATGGTCTAACCGGCCCATAGTGGCTTGCAACCATCAAAGGAATAAATTCCCTTCTTAATCCAAGCCCATAGACCATTTGGTCTCATATGGCCCATTCGGCTGCCATATTCCATGAGAAGCCCATCAACATAAACCCCCGGGCTCTTCCTTATCCAAACCAACAAAACCATTCGGTCCACAGCCATGAGAAGCCCATCTATATTGTCATGGGCCCAACAGTCTTCTTCTCTTTTTTAGTAAAATCAGGCCCAAGGCCTATTCAGGTGCAGCCCATCCTCAAGAGAGGCCCAATGAATCAACGCCCAGGCTCATCAATTTTGCTGGGCACAAAATGTCCCAATGGCCTCAATCTGGGAATTAATTCGCCCCAGTTGGTCCATATACTTCGGTCCATGTATCAAACCATTCAGCTAGCCCATCATATCCAAAATATTCTGTAAACTCATTTGGCCCACAACCTTCATAGCCTACTTCCACTCGGCCCAGGCTTCATAACACCCATCCGGCCCATTAATTAAATCAGCACATTCAAAATTCAATTCCACAAGCCTCTCACAAGGCTCCTGACCCATCGTAGCGTATTGCACCAAGCATGCTGGACAAAACCTTCTACAATGCATGCTGGCCAAACTGAATAAAATTCTCATGCCCATTCGGCCTCCAATAAGAATTATTCCACCCATTCTTATTCCATCTCCACCAACAGACAAAAGGCCCGCGGCCATGTGATCAGCTATTGCATCCACATTTAGGGTTTAGGGTTTAGGGTTTAGGATTTCGGGTTAGGGGTTAGGGGTTAGGGGTTTGGGGTTTTAGGGTTTAGGGTTTAGGGTTTAGGGTTTAGGGTTTGGGGGTTTGGTGTTGAGGGTTTGGGGTTTGGGGTTTGGGGTTTGGGGTTTGGGGTTTAGGATTTAGGATTTAGGGGTTTGGGGTTTGGGGTTTGGGGTTTGGGGTTTGGGGTTTAGGGTTTAGGGTTTAGGGTTTGGGGTTTGGGGTTTGGGGTTTAGGGTTTGGGGTTTAGGGTTTAGGGTTTAGGGTTTAGGGTTTCGGGTTTAGGGTTTAGGGTTTAGGGTTTTCGGGTTTAGGGTTTAGGGTTTTCGGGTTTTATGGTTTTAGGGTTTTGGGTTTGGGGTTTGGGGTTTAGGGTTTGGGGTTGGGGGTTTGGGGGGTTGGGAGGAAACCAAATTAGAGGCATGATTTACAGTATTCTCATGGCCAGTAGCAATTGAATTGCCACCTACGAAATTCATAGTGCCATCAATTGCACTCAAACGAGCATCAGTTGCAAAAGGGACAGAAATACTACCTGGACCTGGGATCAAATTTGCATTCGCGTGTATGTTACTGGAAGCCTGTGCATTGCCTCGTTGATCAACAATTGGTGATGCGTGTTGTGGGACTGTGGTCGTCCCCACAGTCAAAGCCTCCATAGTATGAGAACCAGAAGCCAAATTTCCACCCATTTGACGTGGTACAATCTGATTCGCAGGGACAATTTGAGATGTCGAAGCCAAATTTCCAGAGCGTGGAGCTTGCGGCAATCCAACGGACGTGCGTGATCTCAGCTCCTCCTGGGTCGCCGCAAAAACGAAAGGGGCAGAGATAGTCGCTGCTTCACTGGAAGTATTCATCACCACGGCTTGAAGGGTTGGATGCGGACGCACTGTATTCCCATCGATCTCCAAACTTGGAGAATTACGAACCAAGCGTATGATCTCCGATGCGGATGGAGAAATTCCCGCACGTCGCAGGTCTTCCAGAAAATTAGCGACAATATTTGTCGCTAATTCAGGTGGTTCCGGAGACGATGCCTCCATCTCCTATGTACGCCGACTCAGTCCACCGAATGGAGGAGTGCCGGCGTTGAGTAGATGGTTGGATTTTTACGTAAGAAAAATTCACGATAATTTTCTCGCAAATCGCCAATTGCCAATCGCCAGAGCTCTAGGGGTTAGGTTTAGGGTTACAATTTAAGAGTTAGGGTTTAGGGTTAAAATTTAGGGTTTAGAGTTTAGGGTTTATTTTTATTTTTATTTTTTTTAAGCAAAATACTTTATTAATAAAAGAAAGGCCGAAGCCAAAACAAAGTCCAAAGGATTGGGCCCCACATGGCCTAAATCCTACTAACTAAACTAAGCTAAGCTAAAAGATGAAAGAAGATTACAAAACGAAGGTCCCTGGGGTTATAACATGCGTTGCCCCAAGTCCCATGCTAGTCATATAGCTAACACTAGACCATAGCCTATGATAAAAAATAATAATAAAAGCTACTAAGTAAAAAGTAGACTGCACAGCTGCTCGAAAGGATGTAAATGCAAATGTAGCTCATCAGCGCCACAACCCACCATATAACCGTGTAGATGGATGACAAGGGGAACAACCACCTTGCCTGTCACGCGCCATAGCACCTCCCTGCCAGCTGCACCATAGCGTCCCAGCACTATGTTGCAATCGACCGAGCTGCAACCACAACCGCAACATCTCTTGGGGTGCTATTGACTGCCCTGTTAAAAGCAACAATACAGATGCTCCCGGCTAAATATAAAGTTTAAAAAACATACAGAAATATCGGCACACAGGCCTAAGTCAAAGATAACATGATTAATACAAGATGGATCACAGGCCTAAACTTCGGCACACAGGCCGATGCAACATGAAAAACAAGGCAGCCAATAGCATCAACCCCGGATCAGCACCAGCAATGAACCAGAACCAACCCTAATGGGATTAGCTACTATGGGCCAGCAACAAGCCTGGATTACCGGCAACGGATTTGAAAAACCCCTACCCGGCCACCGTTCAGCCTGGGCCAAGATGCAATTTCTTACCGCTTGCATCAACGTTGAGGCTTGGTCTATCTCAAAAGATGCCTGCAAAGGTGAAACCAAAGAAGCCTATAGACCAGTCAAGTGCCTCGGAGGCCAAAGAAACAACCTGCAAAAGATAGAAATATGATAGAACAAAAAACATCCTGCTCCCTTGACCCCAGCTATTTCCAAAAATTTTTTACATAAGGTGAGTGTATAAGGTATTAACAGGCTCACGCGAACAAACAGCAAACCCCCAGAAAAGTGACCCGTCCCCCCCGGAGTCCAGAAGGGGCTCAGCTACTATTGGCCAGCAGCAAGCCTGACCAGGTCAACGGATTTGACTAGTCCTGCCCGGTGCACCGTTCAGCCCGGACTAGGGTGCCATGTTGTACCGCCAACACCTTACGTTGAGACTCGGTCCCGACAAGCAAGACTTCATAGCCTCCAAGAACACCTCACACACTCCCTGCTTTTAGCTCACCTCAACTCTTTCTTTTCCTTTCTCTATTCCCTCATTTTACCACTCTTTCTTTCTCTCGTCTTCTTTTCCCCTCATTTCTTTTCTTTCTTTCCTCATTTCTCTTTTTTTTTTTTCTCTCTTATATATATATATATATATATATATATATATATAATTTTTTTTCTCATTCCTCTCTTTTTTCCTTTACAAAAAGTGATACAATTCATCAAAGACCCATGGACTAAGTACGGTGGGGTCAACATAACCTTAAGCTCAGGCAAAACAGACTCTAGAACAATTGGGCCCAAACCTGACCAATTGTCCCACCAGAAATTAACCCGGCCTCGGAACAATCGCCAAGTCAAGACCCCCTCGACCTCATCACGAACCATCAACATCCGCTTCCAGGTGTGCGAATCAGTAGTCTGGAACAACTTAGCAACCGGGTGCACCCGGCTACAATACTTGGCCCTCATGAAATCTGACCAAAGTGTATGCTCTGTGCAGAAATTTCACCACAATTTCGCGCTGGCTGCCCTAACCATAAGATCCAAGTCTAGGAAACCCACTCCCTCCTCCTTTTTGGGATGGGACAGAGTTTTCCACGAACTCTAGTGATAACGGGCACCCCCCGACTGCTTCCAAAAGAAACTCGCGTAGCATCTCTCCAAGTCCCGGATTACCTGCTTAGGGGGTGCGCAGGCCGAGAAAAGGTGCAAAGGAATGGCCTGTAGAACTGAAGAAAACAAGATCGCCTTCCCACCTTTCGAAAGCACCCGCCGTTGCCAACTCAAACATCTAGCCTTAACTTTATCCACAACGGAGGCGAAATAAATACATTTCTTGCGACGAAGATACACAGGGCAGCCCAGATAAGTAAATGGAAACTCTTTATGCACACAACCTGTTGCCCTGCGAATGCTATCAATATCTCGAGCCGGAGTACGAGGAGGCACATAAAATGCACTCTTCTTAAAGCTCACCAACTGTCCCGAAATCTCCTCGTACTCCTTCAGTGCCTTAATTACTTCCTGAATCGCTACCAACCTGGCTGTACTAAAAATAATCACGTCATCCGCATAAGCCAGGTGGTGTATATGTGGTGTCCCCGACGGCCGCGTAAACCGGGGCACAGCGGTGCCATCATAAACCCGAGCAAGGTAAACAAATAAAACCTCGGCTGCAATCACAAACAAGGTCGGGGACAAAGGATCTCCTTGCCTGAGACCCCGCGTAGATGTGAAAAAAAACCTTCCTTTACCCCATTTACAATCACGGAGTGCCAAACATTCGACACAGCCCGGAACACCATATCTATCCAAATCTCACTGAAACCCAGGCGGCGCATCACCGAAGTCAGGAAAAACCACGAGACCCGATCATATGCCTTAGCCATATCCAGCTTCAGCACTATGTCCCGGTTCTGCAAACTCAAACCGTGGCACATCTCAGACGCAAGCAGGACATTGTCCGTGATGGACCGGCCAGCTACAAACCCACTCTGCTGCGGGGACAACACTCGGGGCAAAACCGTAGCCATTCGAACCACCATGAGCTTCGTGACCAACTTGTTACTGAAATTGCACAAACTGATAGGCCTATAATCTGCAAAGGTCTCCGGACTCGGCTTCTTTGGCAAAAGGACGATGGATGTGTGCGTGATAGCCTTGGTAAAGTCCTGCCCTGCAAAGTAGCTCCGAACCATACTAACAACATCATCCTGAATAATATCCCATCAAGCCTTATAAAAGGCCCCCGAGAAACCATCCGGCCTTGCCGCGCTCGTGGAGTTCATCTGCATTACCACCGCTTTTATCTCACCCACTTCTGGCACTGATGTTAACAATTCATTATCCTCGTCTGTAACCAACCGTGGGACACATTCCAACCTGGCCAAGTCAAACCCTCCAATCTCAGCGGTGAACATATGCTCAAAGTAAGAAACTGCCTGATCAGCAATTCCCTGCCTGTCCTCCAGCCAAACCCCCTCCCCATTTTCACCCTGTGTATGTATAGCTTACGCATGCGTTCCTTAACGATAGAGTGAAAGAAATGGGAATTTCTATCCCCATCCTGAACCTCGGTGACACGCGCCTTTTGCTGCCAATATTCCTCTTCTATTGCAATCTATTTCTGCAGCAAGGCAACACCCTTTTTATATTCAGTTAAAGCATTTTCATCATCCGGGTGTTGCTGCAAGGAAGCCTCAAGGGTCTGAACACTATCCTTATACTCCCGGAGCTTTACAAATATATCCCCAAATACAGTCTTGCTCCACTTGCTCAGAACCTTACCCAATCTATTCAACTTGGTGGCCATCACAAACATAGGGCCCCCCTCCACAGGGACCTCCCAGCTATCACGCACCACCCTCAGAAAACCCTCGTGCTTGATCCACACGTTCAAGAACACAAAGTGCTTCGGTTCAACGTGCGTACTCAATAAATCACAGGATATCAGCAGTGGACTGTGGTCAGACGTGGACTTTGACAAATGCCGTACAGACGTATTGAATACCGATTCCCATACCGAAGTAAAGAGGAACCGATCCAAACGCATCCATATAGCCGCCTCCCTACGCCGCCCATTCCACCAAGTGAAACAAGAGCCGTAGTAGGTTGCGTCAATCAAGTCACATGCACTGACACTCCTGAAAATCAGTAGTCTTTCGATGTGAATACGGAAGCCCACCTTTTTTCTCGTCCACACTTAACAAACAATTAAAATCACCTGCAACAGACCAAGGAACCCCCCCAGGAATCATAGAAAATACATATTTCAACTCAGCCCACAACGGATCCCGGAGGCGCTCCTTGGTTTTGGCATAAACAAATGAGAGCCAAAAAGGCGTGAACACCGTAGAATGTACACAAGAAATCGTAACACACTGCTCAGTCTGACTCTCAAATGTTACTGCCAAATCATTATTCCAGAAAAGCCATATTTTATTATTAACAGGAGCAAAAACATTATCAAAATTAAAGCGAATCCTGAAAAACTCAAGCCAATCAGGTGAACTGAAAGGCTCAAGCAGACATAGAATAAAAGGTGAATGCATTCTCAAAAGCACACGGATCCTGCGAGCAGAACCCCGAGAGGACACCCCCCTCACATTCCAGACGAGTAGCTTCATATAGAAGATAAAACATCCGGCCCTTCAGGGGGGTCCCCCTCTTTCCTCATAAAGCTATACCGACGTCTCACTGAGCCAATCCCTTCCCGGAGGTCTAGGTTCTCATATTCCGTGTCAGAACCCGAGGCCTATTCCTTCGGTTCATGATCAGCCATCGGGACGTCAGTATCTGACGTTAGGGTTTAGGGTTTAGGTTTTTTTATTTTTTATTTTTTTTTAATTTTTTTTTTATTTACGAACATTGGAACTTTATTTCTCCACAAAAGAGGCACAAGGCCTTACAACATACGCCATTGGCCCTAAAGTGACCAATGGCTCACAAGATAAAGTCTTTACAAAACAAGGTCTAAACAAACAAAAGGACCAAAATTGGTCTAACTACCACACAAGGGCCATAATGGCATAAATGCAACAAAGGTAACAAACCCTAACTACAAAGGGCCCAAAGGCCTAAAGAATCATCAAGTAACAATGAGGTCCACCTATCACGGTGGACCTCCCTTATTCCACCATATCATGACCAAGCCACATGCACCAAGCCATGCCAAATCATCATAGACCATTCGGCCATCTAAGATCAACAAGGAAATAAAATCCCAAAAGCTTAAGGGGATTAATTCCCCCCTTTGCCCGCCATAATGACCCAATTTTAAGTCAAGGACCATAATGGTCTAACCGGCCCATAGTGGCTTGCAACCATCAAAGGAATAAATTCCCTTCTTAATCCAAGCCCATAGACCATTTGGTCTCATATGGCCCATTCGGCTGCCATATTCCATGAGAAGCCCATCAACATAAACCCCCGGGCTCTTCCTTATCCAAACCAACAAAACCATTCGGTCCACAGCCATGAGAAGCCCATCTATATTGTCATGGGCCCAACAGTCTTCTTCTCTTTTTTAGTAAAATCAGGCCCAAGGCCTATTCAGGTGCAGCCCATCCTCAAGAGAGGCCCAATGAATCAACGCCCAGGCTCATCAATTTTGCTGGGCACAAAATGTCCCAATGGCCTCAATCTGGGAATTAATTCGCCCCAGTTGGTCCATATACTTCGGTCCATGTATCAAACCATTCAGCTAGCCCATCATATCCAAAATATTCTGTAAACTCATTTGGCCCACAACCTTCATAGCCTACTTCCACTCGGCCCAGGCTTCATAACACCCATCCGGCCCATTAATTAAATCAGCACATTCAAAATTCAATTCCACAAGCCTCTCACAAGGCTCCTGACCCATCGTAGCGTATTGCACCAAGCATGCTGGACAAAACCTTCTACAATGCATGCTGGCCAAACTGAATAAAATTCTCATGCCCATTCGGCCTCCAATAAGAATTATTCCACCCATTCTTATTCCATCTCCACCAACAGACAAAAGGCCCGCGGCCATGTGATCAGCTATTGCATCCACATTTAGGGTTTAGGGTTTAGGGTTTAGGATTTCGGGTTAGGGGTTAGGGGTTAGGGGTTTGGGGTTTTAGGGTTTAGGGTTTAGGGTTTAGGGTTTAGGGTTTGGGGGTTTGGTGTTGAGGGTTTGGGGTTTGGGGTTTGGGGTTTGGGGTTTGGGGTTTAGGATTTAGGATTTAGGGGTTTGGGGTTTGGGGTTTGGGGTTTGGGGTTTGGGGTTTAGGGTTTAGGGTTTAGGGTTTGGGGTTTGGGGTTTGGGGTTTAGGGTTTGGGGTTTAGGGTTTAGGGTTTAGGGTTTAGGGTTTCGGGTTTAGGGTTTAGGGTTTAGGGTTTTCGGGTTTAGGGTTTAGGGTTTTCGGGTTTTATGGTTTTAGGGTTTTGGGTTTGGGGTTTGGGGTTTAGGGTTTGGGGTTGGGGGTTTGGGGGTTGGGAGGAAACCAAATTAGAGGCATGATTTACAGTATTCTCATGGCCAGTAGCAATTGAATTGCCACCTACGAAATTCATAGTGCCATCAATTGCACTCAAACGAGCATCAGTTGCAAAAGGGACAGAAATACTACCTGGACCTGGGATCAAATTTGCATTCGCGTGTATGTTACTGGAAGCCTGTGCATTGCCTCGTTGATCAACAATTGGTGATGCGTGTTGTGGGACTGTGGTCGTCCCCACAGTCAAAGCCTCCATAGTATGAGAACCAGAAGCCAAATTTCCACCCATTTGACGTGGTACAATCTGATTCGCAGGGACAATTTGAGATGTCGAAGCCAAATTTCCAGAGCGTGGAGCTTGCGGCAATCCAACGGACGTGCGTGATCTCAGCTCCTCCTGGGTCGCCGCAAAAACGAAAGGGGCAGAGATAGTCGCTGCTTCACTGGAAGTATTCATCACCACGGCTTGAAGGGTTGGATGCGGACGCACTGTATTCCCATCGATCTCCAAACTTGGAGAATTACGAACCAAGCGTATGATCTCCGATGCGGATGGAGAAATTCCCGCACGTCGCAGGTCTTCCAGAAAATTAGCGACAATATTTGTCGCTAATTCAGGTGGTTCCGGAGACGATGCCTCCATCTCCTATGTACGCCGACTCAGTCCACCGAATGGAGGAGTGCCGGCGTTGAGTAGATGGTTGGATTTTTACGTAAGAAAAATTCACGATAATTTTCTCGCAAATCGCCAATTGCCAATCGCCAGAGCTCTAGGGGTTAGGTTTAGGGTTACAATTTAAGAGTTAGGGTTTAGGGTTAAAATTTAGGGTTTAGAGTTTAGGGTTTATTTTTATTTTTATTTTTTTTAAGCAAAATACTTTATTAATAAAAGAAAGGCCGAAGCCAAAACAAAGTCCAAAGGATTGGGCCCCACATGGCCTAAATCCTACTAACTAAACTAAGCTAAGCTAAAAGATGAAAGAAGATTACAAAACGAAGGTCCCTGGGGTTATAACATGCGTTGCCCCAAGTCCCATGCTAGTCATATAGCTAACACTAGACCATAGCCTATGATAAAAAATAATAATAAAAGCTACTAAGTAAAAAGTAGACTGCACAGCTGCTCGAAAGGATGTAAATGCAAATGTAGCTCATCAGCGCCACAACCCACCATATAACCGTGTAGATGGATGACAAGGGGAACAACCACCTTGCCTGTCACGCGCCATAGCACCTCCCTGCCAGCTGCACCATAGCGTCCCAGCACTATGTTGCAATCGACCGAGCTGCAACCACAACCGCAACATCTCTTGGGGTGCTATTGACTGCCCTGTTAAAAGCAACAATACAGATGCTCCCGGCTAAATATAAAGTTTAAAAAACATACAGAAATATCGGCACACAGGCCTAAGTCAAAGATAACATGATTAATACAAGATGGATCACAGGCCTAAACTTCGGCACACAGGCCGATGCAACATGAAAAACAAGGCAGCCAATAGCATCAACCCCGGATCAGCACCAGCAATGAACCAGAACCAACCCTAATGGGATTAGCTACTATGGGCCAGCAACAAGCCTGGATTACCGGCAACGGATTTGAAAAACCCCTACCCGGCCACCGTTCAGCCTGGGCCAAGATGCAATTTCTTACCGCTTGCATCAACGTTGAGGCTTGGTCTATCTCAAAAGATGCCTGCAAAGGTGAAACCAAAGAAGCCTATAGACCAGTCAAGTGCCTCGGAGGCCAAAGAAACAACCTGCAAAAGATAGAAATATGATAGAACAAAAAACATCCTGCTCCCTTGACCCCAGCTATTTCCAAAAATTTTTTACATAAGGTGAGTGTATAAGGTATTAACAGGCTCACGCGAACAAACAGCAAACCCCCAGAAAAGTGACCCGTCCCCCCCGGAGTCCAGAAGGGGCTCAGCTACTATTGGCCAGCAGCAAGCCTGACCAGGTCAACGGATTTGACTAGTCCTGCCCGGTGCACCGTTCAGCCCGGACTAGGGTGCCATGTTGTACCGCCAACACCTTACGTTGAGACTCGGTCCCGACAAGCAAGACTTCATAGCCTCCAAGAACACCTCACACACTCCCTGCTTTTAGCTCACCTCAACTCTTTCTTTTCCTTTCTCTATTCCCTCATTTTACCACTCTTTCTTTCTCTCGTCTTCTTTTCCCCTCATTTCTTTTCTTTCTTTCCTCATTTCTCTTTTTTTTTTTTCTCTCTTATATATATATATATATATATATATATATATATATATAATTTTTTTTCTCATTCCTCTCTTTTTTCCTTTACAAAAAGTGATACAATTCATCAAAGACCCATGGACTAAGTACGGTGGGGTCAACATAACCTTAAGCTCAGGCAAAACAGACTCTAGAACAATTGGGCCCAAACCTGACCAATTGTCCCACCAGAAATTAACCCGGCCTCGGAACAATCGCCAAGTCAAGACCCCCTCGACCTCATCACGAACCATCAACATCCGCTTCCAGGTGTGCGAATCAGTAGTCTGGAACAACTTAGCAACCGGGTGCACCCGGCTACAATACTTGGCCCTCATGAAATCTGACCAAAGTGTATGCTCTGTGCAGAAATTTCACCACAATTTCGCGCTGGCTGCCCTAACCATAAGATCCAAGTCTAGGAAACCCACTCCCTCCTCCTTTTTGGGATGGGACAGAGTTTTCCACGAACTCTAGTGATAACGGGCACCCCCCGACTGCTTCCAAAAGAAACTCGCGTAGCATCTCTCCAAGTCCCGGATTACCTGCTTAGGGGGTGCGCAGGCCGAGAAAAGGTGCAAAGGAATGGCCTGTAGAACTGAAGAAAACAAGATCGCCTTCCCACCTTTCGAAAGCACCCGCCGTTGCCAACTCAAACATCTAGCCTTAACTTTATCCACAACGGAGGCGAAATAAATACATTTCTTGCGACGAAGATACACAGGGCAGCCCAGATAAGTAAATGGAAACTCTTTATGCACACAACCTGTTGCCCTGCGAATGCTATCAATATCTCGAGCCGGAGTACGAGGAGGCACATAAAATGCACTCTTCTTAAAGCTCACCAACTGTCCCGAAATCTCCTCGTACTCCTTCAGTGCCTTAATTACTTCCTGAATCGCTACCAACCTGGCTGTACTAAAAATAATCACGTCATCCGCATAAGCCAGGTGGTGTATATGTGGTGTCCCCGACGGCCGCGTAAACCGGGGCACAGCGGTGCCATCATAAACCCGAGCAAGGTAAACAAATAAAACCTCGGCTGCAATCACAAACAAGGTCGGGGACAAAGGATCTCCTTGCCTGAGACCCCGCGTAGATGTGAAAAAAAACCTTCCTTTACCCCATTTACAATCACGGAGTGCCAAACATTCGACACAGCCCGGAACACCATATCTATCCAAATCTCACTGAAACCCAGGCGGCGCATCACCGAAGTCAGGAAAAACCACGAGACCCGATCATATGCCTTAGCCATATCCAGCTTCAGCACTATGTCCCGGTTCTGCAAACTCAAACCGTGGCACATCTCAGACGCAAGCAGGACATTGTCCGTGATGGACCGGCCAGCTACAAACCCACTCTGCTGCGGGGACAACACTCGGGGCAAAACCGTAGCCATTCGAACCACCATGAGCTTCGTGACCAACTTGTTACTGAAATTGCACAAACTGATAGGCCTATAATCTGCAAAGGTCTCCGGACTCGGCTTCTTTGGCAAAAGGACGATGGATGTGTGCGTGATAGCCTTGGTAAAGTCCTGCCCTGCAAAGTAGCTCCGAACCATACTAACAACATCATCCTGAATAATATCCCATCAAGCCTTATAAAAGGCCCCCGAGAAACCATCCGGCCTTGCCGCGCTCGTGGAGTTCATCTGCATTACCACCGCTTTTATCTCACCCACTTCTGGCACTGATGTTAACAATTCATTATCCTCGTCTGTAACCAACCGTGGGACACATTCCAACCTGGCCAAGTCAAACCCTCCAATCTCAGCGGTGAACATATGCTCAAAGTAAGAAACTGCCTGATCAGCAATTCCCTGCCTGTCCTCCAGCCAAACCCCCTCCCCATTTTCACCCTGTGTATGTATAGCTTACGCCTGCGTTCCTTAACGATAGAGTGAAAGAAATGGGAATTTCTATCCCCATCCTGAACCTCGGTGACACGCGCCTTTTGCTGCCAATATTCCTCTTCTATTGCAATCTATTTCTGCAGCAAGGCAACACCCTTTTTATATTCAGTTAAAGCATTTTCATCATCCGGGTGTTGCTGCAAGGAAGCCTCAAGGGTCTGAACACTATCCTTATACTCCCGGAGCTTTACAAATATATCCCCAAATACAGTCTTGCTCCACTTGCTCAGAACCTTACCCAATCTATTCAACTTGGTGGCCATCACAAACATAGGGCCCCCCTCCACAGGGACCTCCCAGCTATCACGCACCACCCTCAGAAAACCCTCGTGCTTGATCCACACGTTCAAGAACACAAAGTGCTTCGGTTCAACGTGCGTACTCAATAAATCACAGGATATCAGCAGTGGACTGTGGTCAGACGTGGACTTTGACAAATGCCGTACAGACGTATTGAATACCGATTCCCATACCGAAGTAAAGAGGAACCGATCCAAACGCATCCATATAGCCGCCTCCCTACGCCGCCCATTCCACCAAGTGAAACAAGAGCCGTAGTAGGTTGCGTCAATCAAGTCACATGCACTGACACTCCTGAAAATCAGTAGTCTTTCGATGTGAATACGGAAGCCCACCTTTTTTCTCGTCCACACTTAACAAACAATTAAAATCACCTGCAACAGACCAAGGAACCCCCCCAGGAATCATAGAAAATACATATTTCAACTCAGCCCACAACGGATCCCGGAGGCGCTCCTTGGTTTTGGCATAAACAAATGAGAGCCAAAAAGGCGTGAACACCGTAGAATGTACACAAGAAATCGTAACACACTGCTCAGTCTGACTCTCAAATGTTACTGCCAAATCATTATTCCAGAAAAGCCATATTTTATTATTAACAGGAGCAAAAACATTATCAAAATTAAAGCGAATCCTGAAAAACTCAAGCCAATCAGGTGAACTGAAAGGCTCAAGCAGACATAGAATAAAAGGTGAATGCATTCTCAAAAGCACACGGATCCTGCGAGCAGAACCCCGAGAGGACACCCCCCTCACATTCCAGACGAGTAGCTTCATATAGAAGATAAAACATCCGGCCCTTCAGGGGGGTCCCCCTCTTTCCTCATAAAGCTATACCGACGTCTCACTGAGCCAATCCCTTCCCGGAGGTCTAGGTTCTCATATTCCGTGTCAGAACCCGAGGCCTATTCCTTCGGTTCATGATCAGCCATCGGGACGTCAGTATCTGACGTTAGGGTTTAGGGTTTAGGTTTTTTTATTTTTATTTTTTTTTTTAATTTTTTTTTATTTACGAACATTGGAACTTTATTTCTCCACAAAAGAGGCACAAGGCCTTACAACATACGCCATTGGCCCTAAAGTGACCAATGGCTCACAAGATAAAGTCTTTACAAAACAAGGTCTAAACAAACAAAAGGACCAAAATTGGTCTAACTACCACACAAGGGCCATAATGGCATAAATGCAACAAAGGTAACAAACCCTAACTACAAAGGGCCCAAAGGCCTAAAGAATCATCAAGTAACAATGAGGTCCACCTATCACGGTGGACCTCCCTTATTCCACCATATCATGACCAAGCCACATGCACCAAGCCATGCCAAATCATCATAGACCATTCGGCCATCTAAGATCAACAAGGAAATAAAATCCCAAAAGCTTAAGGGGATTAATTCCCCCCTTTGCCCGCCATAATGACCCAATTTTAAGTCAAGGACCATAATGGTCTAACCGGCCCATAGTGGCTTGCAACCATCAAAGGAATAAATTCCCTTCTTAATCCAAGCCCATAGACCATTTGGTCTCATATGGCCCATTCGGCTGCCATATTCCATGAGAAGCCCATCAACATAAACCCCCGGGCTCTTCCTTATCCAAACCAACAAAACCATTCGGTCCACAGCCATGAGAAGCCCATCTATATTGTCATGGGCCCAACAGTCTTCTTCTCTTTTTTAGTAAAATCAGGCCCAAGGCCTATTCAGGTGCAGCCCATCCTCAAGAGAGGCCCAATGAATCAACGCCCAGGCTCATCAATTTTGCTGGGCACAAAATGTCCCAATGGCCTCAATCTGGGAATTAATTCGCCCCAGTTGGTCCATATACTTCGGTCCATGTATCAAACCATTCAGCTAGCCCATCATATCCAAAATATTCTGTAAACTCATTTGGCCCACAACCTTCATAGCCTACTTCCACTCGGCCCAGGCTTCATAACACCCATCCGGCCCATTAATTAAATCAGCACATTCAAAATTCAATTCCACAAGCCTCTCACAAGGCTCCTGACCCATCGTAGCGTATTGCACCAAGCATGCTGGACAAAACCTTCTACAATGCATGCTGGCCAAACTGAATAAAATTCTCATGCCCATTCGGCCTCCAATAAGAATTATTCCACCCATTCTTATTCCATCTCCACCAACAGACAAAAGGCCCGCGGCCATGTGATCAGCTATTGCATCCACATTTAGGGTTTAGGGTTTAGGGTTTAGGATTTCGGGTTAGGGGTTAGGGGTTAGGGGTTTGGGGTTTTAGGGTTTAGGGTTTAGGGTTTAGGGTTTAGGGTTTGGGGGTTTGGTGTTGAGGGTTTGGGGTTTGGGGTTTGGGGTTTAGGATTTAGGATTTAGGGGTTTGGGGTTTGGGGTTTGGGGTTTGGGGTTTGGGGTTTAGGGTTTAGGGTTTAGGGTTTAGGGTTTGGGGTTTGGGGTTTAGGGTTTGGGGTTTGGGGTTTGGGGTTTGGGGTTTAGGGTTTAGGGTTTAGGGTTTAGGGTTTCGGGTTTAGGGTTTAGGGTTTAGGGTTTTCGGGTTTAGGGTTTTCGGGTTTTATGGTTTTAGGGTTTTGGGTTTGGGGTTTGGGGTTTAGGGTTTGGGGTTGGGGGTTTGGGGGGTTGGGATTTGGGGGGTTGGGGTTTAGGGTTTTTTTTTTTTTTTTTTTTTTTTTTTTTTTTTTTTTTTTTTTAAAGGATACTTTATTATTAATAAAAAGCAAAGGCCGAAGCCAGTACAAAGTCCAAGGGACCAGGCCACAGGCGGCCAAAGTCCCACTAAGAAAACTAAGTAAAACTTAAACTATAAAATAAAACGAGATAATCATAAAGCAGACCACCTGGGCTATAACATACATGCCCCAAGTCCCATGCTAGAAGGCTAACACCAGACCAAGGGTATAACTAAGCAAAAGAATCGCAGCTGCTCAAAAATAACGCAAGTATAATCTAGCTGCCATCACGGCCACCCTGAATGACCGCTCCATCTCCCGTGGTGCTATTGGCTGCCCTATAGAAAGCAACAACTCACACCAATATGGTAATAAAACAAAGTGTCGGCACACAGGCCTCAGACAAATTACATAAGATTACAGGCAATCACAGGCCAACAGATAAACAATCATAACAAGGCAGCCAATAGCATCGAACCCCGATCAGCACCAGCGCGAACCAGAACCAACCCTAACGGGATTAGCTACTATGGGCCAGCAGCAAGCCTGGACTATGCCAACGGATTTGAGAAACACCTACCCGGCCACCGTTCAGCCCGGGCCAGGATGCAACTTCTTACCGCTTGCACCAACGTTGAGGCCTGGTCTACTTCAAAAAGCGCCTGCAAAGGCGGAACCAAAAAAGCCTGTAGACCAGTATATGCCTCGGAGGCCAAAGAAACATACCTGCAAAAAGGAAACGAGATGAACAAACAAACCCCTGTTTCCTCGACCCCAACTATTTCCATCTTCCGCATCAGGTGAGTGTATAGGTATTAACAAGCTGACACGAACAAACAGCAACCCCCCATATGAGACCCGTCCCCCCCGGAGTCCAGAAGGGACTCGGCTACTATTGGCCAGCAGCAAGCCTGACCAGGTCAACGGATTTGACTAGTCCTGCCTGGTGCACCGTTCAGCCCAGACTAGGGTGCCATGTTGTACCGCCAACACCTTACGTTGAGACTCAGTCCCGACTAGCCGGGCTTCATAGCCTCCAGGAACACCTCACACACTCTCTGTTTTTTAGCTCAACTCCGCTCTTTCCTTTCCTGCCAAACCCTCATTTTACCACTCAATTCTTTTGAACACTCCAATTCTTTTCCACTCATATCTTTTGATTTCTTTTCTTTTCTTCTTTTTCTTTATTTCTTTTTCCTCTTTTCTCTTTTCTTTTTCTTTTTCTTTTTCTTTTTTCTTTTTTCTTTTTCTTTTTTCTTTTCTTTCTTCTTTTTCCTTTTTTCCTTTCTATTTCCTTTCTTTTTCAAGAATTTCAAAACATAAAGTACAAGATACAAGCAGGTCAGAATCACGGGGGATCATCTATCTCAAAAAACACATAGGGGATGTCATCGTGTATCAACAGCGAGCGTACCCTAGGTGGCAGATCATTAAGGTCCCGAAAAATGGCCTCCCCCGGCTTATCAACCACCCAATCGGCTAGTGTTCGTGCAGGTAGATTGGCCCTAGACGGGCACAAGACAGCAGAAACTACTCCACAAGAACACAGGAAACGGAGCCTGGACACGACGTCGTCCAGAAACCACGGCGGGCGAAAGGAAAGATCAACATAACTACACAGCTCCGCCCACGTGGACTCCATAACAATCTCTGTATAGCCCCCGGCCAGGCACCATTCCAGACACGAGAACAGAACCCGGAACATGCCCCGAGCGTGCTCCCCGCGCCCAGACCAGGCAACCCCATAACAGAAGCCACCCGCCTGATTGCGCACCACGGCCGCGGCCCCCCCCACTGCTGCCGAAAGAGATAGGTTAATCTTTAAAGCTCCAGCAGCGGGAGGCGACCACCTGACCGTCCTAACAACTCGCCTCGGCACATGTGCCTCCAGGTATGCCACAATCGTCCTCCAGTTAGAGGGTAGGATATGTTGCATAGGCCACCGCCTAAACAGACATTCCGCCACCCCCTTTGCGACCCCATGCATCACTCGCGCAATGCTAGGGGTATCCCGTCCATGCATACACCCATTACGGTGTTTCCACAGCTCCCACAAGATCAAGTACGGCAACCTGCTAACAGCAAAGGAAAATAAAGGGTTACGCGCCCCACCCCGGCCCCAACTCGCAATCAATGTCCTAAGACTCCGATGTCGCGACTGGAGGCCGAGGGACGCCAAAACATATCTCCAAACAGATCCTGCTGTTTCCCCTGAATAAAATATGTGATCAATAGACTCGGGAACAGGGGCTGGACAACACCAACACCTCAAAACAATCACATGACCGAAACGAGACAGGATGTCATCCGTGGGAAGCCGCCCTCGGAACACTCTCCAAGCCAGGAAGGACACCTTAAATGGGAGGTGTTTGCGCCAACATTTAGCTAAGAGAGGGTCCGGTGCAGTGGGCATAGCAGGCCTAAGAAAGGCCTTCGCAGAGGAGTAAGAAAACATACCATCAGAAGCCACGGTCCAAAGAGGGATGTCACGCGGCCCCTGTCCCATTCGGGACAAGTCCGCATTAACCCCCGCATAAGCCAAGTCATCGTGGCCTGTCAAATCAAGCGCACCATCTCGCACATAGTCCAGAAGCAACTCCTGGGAGTAAGAAACCCCCCGAGATGGATACAGTCGACCAAGTGGGCCCAAACCCGACCAGTTGTCCCACCAGAAGTTAACCCGGCCTTGGAACAACCGCCAAGTCAGAACCCCCTCGACCTCATCACGAACCATCAACATCCGCTTCCAGGTGTGCGAATCAGTAGTCTGGACCAACTTAGCAACCGGGTGCACCCGACTGCAATACTTGGTCCTCATGAAATCTGACCACAGTGTATGCTCTGTGCGAAAATTACACCACAATTTCGCACTGGCCGCTCGCACCATGAGGTCCAAGTCCAGGAAACCAACTCCCCCCTCCTTTTTGGGACGGGACAGCGTTTTCCACGAACTCCAGTGATACCGGGCACCCCCCGACTGTTTCCAGAAAAAACTCGCATAACATCTCTCCAGGTCCCTGATTACCTGCTTAGGGGGTGCGCAGGCCGAGAACAGGTGCAAAGGGATGGCCTGTAGAACCGAGGAAATCAAGATCGCCTTCCCACCTTTCGATAACACCCGCCGTTGCCAACTTAAACATTTAGCCTTGACTTTATCCACAACGGGGGCGAAATAGATACACTTCTTGCGACCAAGATACACAGGGCAACCTAAGTAAGTAAATGGAAACTGTTTATGCACACAACCTGTTGCCCTGCGAATACTGTCAATCTCACCAGCCGGAGTACGAGGATGCACATAAAATGCACTCTTCTGAAAGCTCACCAACTGTCCCGAAATCTCCTCGTACTCCTTCAGAGCATTGATTACCTCCTGAATTGCTCCCAACCTGGCTGTACTAAAAATAATCACGTCATCCGCATAGGCCAGGTGATGTATATGCGGTGTCCCCGGCGGCTGCGTGAACCGTGGCACAGCGGTCCCATCATAAACCCGAGCGAGGTAAACAGACAAAACCTCCGCTGCAATCACAAACAAGGTCGGGGACAAAGGATCCCCCTGCCTGAGGCCCCGGGTAGAAGTGAAAAACCCCTCCTTAACCCCATTCACAATCACAGAGTACCAAACATTCGACACAGCTCGGAACACCATATCTATCCAGATCTCACTGAAACCCAGGCGGCGCATCACCGAAGTCAGGAAGAACCACGAAACCCGATCATATGCCTTAGCCATATCAAGCTTCAGCACTATGTCCCGGTTCTGCAAACTCAAACCGTGGCACATCTCAGACGCAAGCAAAACATTGTCCGTGATGGACCGGCCTGCTACAAACCCACTCTGCTGCGGGGACAACACTCGGGGCAAAACCGTCGCCATCCGGACCACCATAAGCTTCGTTACCAACTTGCTACTGAAATTGCACAAACTGATAGGCCTATAATCTGCAAAGGTCTCTGGACTCGGCTTCTTCGGGAGGAGGACGATGGATGTGTGCGTGATAGCCCTGGTGAATTCCTGTCCTGCAAAGTAACTCCGAACCATACTGACTACATCACCCTGAATGATATCCCAACAGGCCTTATAAAATGCCCCCGAGAAACCATCCGGCCCTGCTGCGCTCGTAGAGTTCATCTGCATTACCACCGCCCTAATTTCTCCCACCTCTGGCACAGCTGTTAACTGTTCATTATCCTCATCAGTAACCAACCGTGGGACACAATCCAATCTGGCCAAATCAAACCCCCCGATCTCGGCGGTAAACATGTGCTCAAAGAAGGAAACTGCCTGATCAGCAATTCCCTGTGGGTTTAGGGTTTAGGGTTTAGGGTTTAGGGGTTAGGGTTTAGGGTTTAGGGTTTAGGGTTTAGGATTTAGGGGTTAGGGTTTAAGGGTTTAGGGGTTTAGGGTTAGGGGTTAGGGGTTAGGGTTTAGGGTTTAGGGTTTAGGGTTTAGGGTTTAGGGTTTAGGGTTTAAGTTTGGGGGTTTAGGGGTTTAGGGTTTAGGGTTTAGGGTTTAGGGTTTAGGGTTTGGGGTTTGGGGTTTGGGGTTTGGGGTTTGGGGTTTGGGTTTGGGGGTTGGGGTTTGGGGTTTGGGGTTTGGGTTTAGGGTTTTAGGGTTTTAGGGTTTTAGGGTTTTAGGGGTTAGGGTTTAGGGGTTAGGGTTTAGGGTTTAGGGTTTAGGGTTTAGGGTTTAGGGGTTTGGGGTTTAGGGTTTGGGGTTTGGGGTTTGGGTTTGGGTTTTGGGGTTTGGGGGTTGGGGGTTGGGGGTTGGGTTTAGGGTAGGGTTTAGGGTTTAGGGTTTAGGGTTTTTTTTTTTTTTTTTTTTTTAGGGTTTAGGGTTTTTTTTTTTTTTTTTTTTTTTTTTTTTTTTTTTTTTTTTAAAAGGATACTTTATTAATAATAGCAAAGGCCGAAGCCAGTACAAAGTCCAAGGGACCAGGCCACAGGCGACCAAAATCCCACCAAGAAAACTAAGTAAAACTAAACTATCAAGTAAAACGAGATAATCATAAAGCAGACCACCGGGGCTATAACATACATGCCCCAAGTCCCATGCTAGAAGACTAACACCAGACCAGGCTATAACTAGCAAAGAATCGCAGCTGCTCAAAAAAATAACGCAAGTATAATCTAGCTGCCTTCACGGCCACCCTGAATGACCGCTCCATCTCCCGGAGTGCTATTGGCTGCCCTATAGAAAGCAACAACTCACACCAACATAAAACAGAGTGTCGGCACACAGGCCTCAGCCAAATTACATAAGATTACAGGCAATCACAGGCCAACAGATACAAGGCAGCCAATAGCATCGAACCCCGATCAGCACCAGCGCGAACCAGAACCAACCCTAACGGGATTAGCTACTATGGGCCAGCAGCAAGCCTGGACTATGCCAACGGATTTGAGAAACACCTACCCGGCCACCGTTCAGCCCGGGCCAGGATGCAACTTCTTACCGCTTGCACCAACGTTGAGGCCTGGTCTATTTCAAAAAGCGCCTGCAAAGGCGGAACCAAAAAAACCTGTAGACCAGTATACGCCTCAGAAGCCAAAGAAACATACCTGCAAAAAGGAAACAAGATGAACAAACAAACCCTGTTTCCTCGACCCCAACTATTTCCATCTTCCGCATCAGGTGAGTGTATAGGTATTAACAAGCTGACACGAACAAACTGCAACCCCCCATATGAGACCCGTCCCCCCCGGAGTCCAGAAGGGACTCGGCTACTATTGGCCAGCAGCAAGCCTGACCAGGTCAACGGATTTGACTAGTCCTGCCTGGTGCACCGTTCAGCCCAGACTAGGGTGCCATGTTGTACCGCCAACACCTTACGTTGAGACTCAGTCCCGACTAGCCGGGCTTCATCGCCTCCAGGAACACCTCACACACTCTCTGTTTTTTAGCTCAACTCCGCTCTTTCTTTTCCTGTCAAACCCTCATTTTACCACTCAATTCTTTTGAACACTCCAATTCTTTTCCACTCATATCTTTTGATTTCTTTTCTTTCTTCTTTTTCTCATTTCTTTTCCTCTTTTTTCTTTTTCTTTTTCTTTTTCTTTTTCCTTTTTTCTTTTCTTTTTTCTTTTTCCTTTTTCCTTTTTTTTTTCCTAAACATTATCAAAATTAAAGCGAATCCTGAAAAACTCAAGCCAATCAGGTGAACTGAAAGGCTCAAGCAGACATAGAATAAAAGGTGAATGCATTCTCAAAAGCACACGGATCCTGCGAGCAGAACCCCGAGAGGACACCCCCCTCACATTCCAGACGAGTAGCTTCATATAGAAGATAAAACATCCGGCCCTTCAGGGGGTCCCCCTCTTTCCTCATAAAGCTATACCGACGTCTCACTGAGCCAATCCCTTCCCGGAGGTCTAGGTTCTCATATTCCGTGTCAGAACCCGAGGCCTATTCCTTCGGTTCATGATCAGCCATCGGGACGTCAGTATCTGACGTTAGGGTTTAGGGTTTAGGTTTTTTTATTTTTATTTTTTTTTTAATTTTTTTTTTATTTACGAACATTGGAACTTTATTTCTCCACAAAAGAGGCACAAGGCCTTACAACATACGCCATTGGCCCTAAAGTGACCAATGGCTCACAAGATAAAGTCTTTACAAAACAAGGTCTAAACAAACAAAAGGACCAAAATTGGTCTAACTACCACACAAGGGCCATAATGGCATAAATGCAACAAAGGTAACAAACCCTAACTACAAAGGGCCCAAAGGCCTAAAGAATCATCAAGTAACAATGAGGTCCACCTATCACGGTGGACCTCCCTTATTCCACCATATCATGACCAAGCCACATGCACCAAGCCATGCCAAATCATCATAGACCATTCGGCCATCTAAGATCAACAAGGAAATAAAATCCCAAAAGCTTAAGGGGATTAATTCCCCCCTTTGCCCGCCATAATGACCCAATTTTAAGTCAAGGACCATAATGGTCTAACCGGCCCATAGTGGCTTGCAACCATCAAAGGAATAAATTCCCTTCTTAATCCAAGCCCATAGACCATTTGGTCTCATATGGCCCATTCGGCTGCCATATTCCATGAGAAGCCCATCAACATAAACCCCCGGGCTCTTCCTTATCCAAACCAACAAAACCATTCGGTCCACAGCCATGAGAAGCCCATCTATATTGTCATGGGCCCAACAGTCTTCTTCTCTTTTTTAGTAAAATCAGGCCCAAGGCCTATTCAGGTGCAGCCCATCCTCAAGAGAGGCCCAATGAATCAACGCCTAGGCTCATCAATTTTGCTGGGCACAAAATGTCCCAATGGCCTCAATCTGGGAATTAATTCGCCCCAGTTGGTCCATATACTTCGGTCCATGTATCAAACCATTCAGCTAGCCCATCATATCCAAAATATTCTGTAAACTCATTTGGCCCACAACCTTCATAGCCTACTTCCACTCGGCCCAGGCTTCATAACACCCATCCGTCCCATTAATTAAATCAGCACATTCAAAATTCAATTCCACAAGCCTCTCACAAGGCTCCTGACCCATCGTAGCGTATTGCACCAAGCATGCTGGACAAAACCTTCTACAATGCATGCTGGCCAAACTGAATAAAATTCTCATGCCCATTCGGCCTCCAATAAGAATTATTCCACCCATTCTTATTCCATCTCCACCAACAGACAAAAGGCCCGCGGCCATGTGATCAGCTATTGCATCCACATTTAGGGTTTAGGGTTTAGGGTTTAGGATTTCGGGTTAGGGGTTAGGGGTTAGGGGTTTGGGGTTTTAGGGTTTAGGGTTTAGGGTTTAGGGTTTAGGGTTTGGGGGTTTGGTGTTGAGGGTTTGGGGTTTGGGGTTTGGGGTTTGGGGTTTGGTGTTTGGGGTTTAGGATTTAGGATTTAGGGGTTTGGGGTTTGGGGTTTGGGGTTTGGGGTTTAGGGTTTAGGGTTTAGGGTTTAGGGTTTAGGGTTTGGGGTTTGGGGTTTGGGGTTTGGGGTTTGGGGTTTGGGGTTTGGGGTTTGGGGTTTCGGGTTTCGGGTTTCGGGTTTAGGGTTTAGGGTTTAGGGTTTCGGGTTTCGGGTTTCGGGTTTAGTGTTTAGGGTTTTCGGGTTTAGGGTTTTCGGGTTTTATGGTTTTAGGGTTTTAGGGTTTTGGGTTTGGGGTTTGGGGTTTAGGGTTTGGGGTTGGGGGTTTGGGGGGTTGGGATTTGGGGGGTTGGGGTTTAGGGTTTTTTTTTTTTTTTTTTTTTTTTTTTTTTAAAGGAAACTTTATTATTAATAAAAAGCAAAGGCCGAAGCCAGTACAAAGTCCAAGGGACCAGGCCACAGGCGGCCAAAGTCCCACTAAGAAAACTAAGTAAAACTTAAACTATAAAATAAAACGAGATAATCATAAAGCAGACCACCGGGGCTATAACATACATGCCCCAAGTCCCATGCTAGAAGGCTAACACCAGACCAAGGGTATAACTAAGCAAAAGAATCGCAGCTGCTCAAAAATAACGCAAGTATAATCTAGCTGCCTTCACGGCCACCCTGAATGACCGCTCCATCTCCCGGGGTGCTATTGGCTGCCCTATAGAAAGCAACAACTCACACCAATATGGTAATAAAACAAAGTGTCGGCACACAGGCCTCAGACAAATTACATAAGATTACAGGCAATCACAGGCCAACAGATAAACAATCATAACAAGGCAGCCAATAGCATCGAACCCCGATCAGCACCAGCGCGAACCAGAACCAACCCTAACGGGATTAGCTACTATGGGCCAGCAGCAAGCCTGGACTATGCCAACGGATTTGAGAAACACCTACCCGGCCACCGTTCAGCCCGGGCCAGGATGCAACTTCTTACCGCTTGCACCAACGTTGAGGCCTGGTCTACTTCAAAAAGTGCCTGCAAAGGCGGAACCAAAAAAGCCTGTAGACCAGTATATGCCTCGGAGGCCAAAGAAACATACCTGCAAAAAGGAAACGAGATGAACAAACAAACCCCTGTTTCCTCGACCCCAACTATTTCCATCTTCCGCATCAGGTGAGTGTATAGGTATTAACAAGCTGACACGAACAAACAGCAACCCCCCATATGAGACCCGTCCCCCCCGGAGTCCAGAAGGGACTCGGCTACTATTGGCCAGCAGCAAGCCTGACCAGGTCAACGGATTTGACTAGTCCTGCCTGGTGCACCGTTCAGCCCAGACTAGGGTGCCATGTTGTACCGCCAACACCTTACGTTGAGACTCAGTCCCGACTAGCCGGGCTTCATAGCCTCCAGGAACACCTCACACACTCTCTGTTTTTTAGCTCAACTCCGCTCTTTCCTTTCCTGCCAAACCCTCATTTTACCACTCAATTCTTTTGAACACTCCAATTCTTTTCCACTCATATCTTTTGATTTCTTTTCTTTTCTTCTTTTTCTTTATTTCTTTTTCCTCTTTTCTCTTTTTCTTTTTCTTTTTCTTTTTTCTTTTTTCTTTTTCTTTTTTCTTTTCTTTCTTCTTTTTCCTTTTTTCCTTTCTATTTCCTTTCTTTTTCAAGAATTTCAAAACATAAAGTACAAGATACAAGCAGGTCAGAATCACGGGGGATCATCTATCTCAAAAAACACATAGGGGATGTCATCGTGTATCAACAGCGAGCGTACCCTAGGTGGCAGATCATTAAGGTCCCGAAAAATGGCCTCCCCCGGCTTATCAACCACCCAATCGGCTAGTGTTCGTGCAGGTAGATTGGCCCTAGACGGGCACAAGACAGCAGAAACTACTCCACAAGAACACAGGAAACGGAGCCTGGACACGACGTCGTCCAGAAACCACGGCGGGCGAAAGGAAAGATCAACATAACTACACAGCTCCGCCCACGTGGACTCCATAACAATCTCTGTATAGCCCCCGGCCAGGCACCATTCCAGACACGAGAACAGAACCCGGAACATGCCCCGAGCGTGCTCCCCGCGCCCAGACCAGGCAACCCCATAACAGAAGCCACCCGCCTGATTGCGCACCACGGCCGCGGCCCCCCCCCACTGCTGCCGAAAGAGATAGGTTAATCTTTAAAGCTCCAGCAGCGGGAGGCGACCACCTGACCGTCCTAACAACTCGCCTCGGCACATGTGCCTCCAGGTATGCCACAATCGTCCTCCAGTTAGAGGGTAGGATATGTTGCATAGGCCACCGCCTAAACAGACATTCCGCCACCCCCTTTGCGACCCCATGCATCACTCGCGCAATGCTAGGGGTATCCCGTCCATGCATACACCCATTACGGTGTTTCCACAGCTCCCACAAGATCAAGTACGGCAACCTGCTAACAGCAAAGGAAAATAAAGGGTTACGCGCCCCACCCCGGCCCCAACTCGCAATCAATGTCCTAAGACTCCGATGTCGCGACTGGAGGCCGAGGGACGCCAAAACATATCTCCAAACAGATCCTGCTGTTTCCCCTGAATAAAATATGTGATCAATAGACTCGGGAACAGGGGCTGGACAACACCAACACCTCAAAACAATCACATGACCGAAACGAGACAGGATGTCATCCGTGGGAAGCCGCCCTCGGAACACTCTCCAAGCCAGGAAGGACACCTTAAATGGGAGGTGTTTGCGCCAACATTTAGCTAAGAGAGGGTCCGGTGCAGTGGGCATAGCAGGCCTAAGAAAGGCCTTCGCAGAGGAGTAAGAAAACATACCATCAGAAGCCACGGTCCAAAGAGGGATGTCACGCGGCCCC
>NW_017619515.1:3995146-4002646 GCF_001879475.1 Ipomoea nil
CTTGGAACAACCGCCAAGTCAGAACCCCCTCGACCTCATCACGAACCATCAACATCCGCTTCCAGGTGTGCGAATCAGTAGTCTGGACCAACTTAGCAACCGGGTGCACCCGACTGCAATACTTGGTCCTCATGAAATCTGACCACAGTGTATGCTCTGTGCGAAAATTCCACCACAATTTCGCACTGGCCGCTCGCACCATGAGGTCCAAGTCCAGGAAACCAACTCCCCCCTCCTTTTTGGGACGGGACAACGTTTTCCACGAACTCCAGTGATACCGGGCACCCCCCGACTGTTTCCAGAAAAAACTCGCATAACATCTCTCCAGGTCCCTGATTACCTGCTTAGGGGGTGCGCAGGCCGAGAACAGGTGCAAAGGAATGGCCTGTAGAACCGAGGAAATCAAGATCGGCTTCCCACCTTTCGATAACACCCGCCGTTGCCAACTTAAACATTTAGCCTTAACTTTATCCACAACGGGGGCGAAATAGATACACTTCTTGCGACCAAGATACACAGGGCAACCTAAGTAAGTAAATGGAAACTGTTTATGCACACAGCCTGTTGCCCTGCGAATACTGTCAATCTCACCAACCGGAGTACGTGGATGCACATAAAATGCACTCTTCTGAAAGCTCACCAACTGTCCCGAAATCTCCTCGTACTCCTTCAAAGCATTAATTACCTCCTGAATTGCCCCCAGCCTGGCTGTACTAAAGATAATCACGTCATCCGCATAAGCCAGGTGATGTATATGTGGTGTTCCTGGCGGCTGCGTGAACCGTGGCACAGCGGTCCCATCATAAACCCGAGCGAGGTAAACAGACAAGACCTCCGCCGCGATCACAAACAAAGTCGGGGACAGAGGATCCCCCTGCCTGAGGCCCCGTGTAGAAGTGAAAAAGCCCTCCTTAACCCCATTTACAATCACGGAGTACCACACATTCGACACAGCTCGGAACACCATATCTATCCAAATCTCACTGAAACCCAGACGGCGCATCACCGAAGTCAGGAAGAACCATGAAACCCGGTCATATGCCTTAGCCATGTCCAGCTTAAGCACTATGTCCCGGTTCCGCAAACTCAAACCGTGGCACATCTCAGATGCGAGCAAAACATTGTCCGTGATGGACCGGCCAGCTACAAACCCACTCTGCTGCGGGGACAACACTCGGGGCAAAATCGTCGCCATCCGGACCACCATAAGCTTCGTTACCAACTTGCTACTGAAATTGCACAAACTGATAGGCCTATAATCTGCAAAGGTCCCTGGACTCGGCTTCTTCGGGAGCAGAACGATGGATGTGTGCGTGATAGCCCTGGTGAATTCCTGTCCTGCAAAGTAACTCCGAACCATGCTGACTACATCATCCTGAATGATATCCCAACAGGCCTTATAAAAGGCCCCCGAGAAACCATCCGGCCCCGCTGCACTCGTAGAGTTCATCTGCATTACCACCGCCTTAATTTCACCCACCTCTGGCACAGCTGTTAACCGTTCATTATCCTCATCAGAGACCAACCGTGGGACACAATCCAGTCTGGCCAAGTCAAACCCCCCAATCTCGGCGGTAAACATGTGCTCAAAGAAGGAGACTGCCTGATCAGCAATACCCTGTCTGTCCTCCAGCCATATCCCTTCCCCGTTTTTCACCCTGTGTATGTATAGCTTACGCCTGCGTTCCTTAACAATAGAGTGAAAGAAACGGGAGTTTCTATCCCCCATCCTGTACCTCGATGACACGCGCCTTCTGCTGCCAATATTCCTCTTCTATTGCAATCTGTTTTTGCAGCAAAGCAACACCCTTTTTATATTCAATTAAAGCATTTTCATCATCTGGGTGTTGCTGCAAGGCAGCCTCAAGGGTCTGAACACTGTCCTCATATTCCCGGAGCTTCACAAATATATCCCCGAATTCAGTCTTGCTCCACCTGCTCAGAACCTTACTCAGTCTATTCAACTTGGTGGCCATTACAAACATTGGGCCCCCCTCCACAGGGACCTCCCAGCTATCACGCACCACCCTCAGAAATCCGTCGTGCTTGATCCAAACATTTAAGAACACGAAGTGCTTCGGTACCACCTGCGTACTCAAAAGATCACAGCATATCAGCAGTGGACTGTGGTCAGACGTGGACTTTGACAACTGCCGCACAGACGATTTGAAAACCGATTCCCATACCGAAGTAAACAGAAACCGATCCAAACGCATCCATATGGCCGCTTCCCTACGTCGCCCATTCCACCAAGTGAAACAGGAGCCGTAGTAGGTCGCATCAATCAAGTCACACGTGCTGACACACTCCTGAAAATCAGTAGTCTTCCGATGTGGGTACGGAAGGCCACCTTTTTTCTCGTCCACACTTAACAGACAATTAAAATCACCTGCGACCGACCAAGGAACCCCTCCAGGAATCAAAGAATATATATGTTTCAACTCAGCCCACAACGGGTCCCGGAGGCGTTCCTTGGTTTTGGCATAAACAAATGAGAGCCAAAAAGGCGTGAGCACAGTAGAATGAACACATGAAACAGTAATGCACTGCTCAGTTTGACTCTCAAATGTTACTGCCAAATCATTATTCCAGAAAAGCCAGATTTTATTATTAACAGAAGCAAAAACATTATCAAAATTAAAACGGATCCTGAAAAACTCAAGCCAATCAGACGAGCTGAAAGGCTCGAGAAGACATAAAACAAAAGGCGCGTGCATTCTCAACAGCACGCGGATCCTGCGAGCAGAACCCCGAGAGGACCCCCCCCTCACATTCCAGACGAGTAGCTTCATATAGAAGATAACACACCCGGCCCTTCAGGGGGGTCCCCTTCCTGTCTCATAAAGCTATACCGACGTCGCACTGAACCAATCCCTTCCCGGAGGTCTAGATTCTCATATTCTGTGTCAGAACCCGAGGCCCATTCCTCCGGTTCATGATCAGCCACAGGGACGTCAGTATCTGACCACGCCCTTTCCCTCCCCCTCCTTGGCCCCCACGGGGCCTCCGGGGGTGAATCGGGCGTTTGAGCCGCCAACCAGAGAGTGTCACTCGGAGGTGTACATGGCGGCGTCCCCAGCTCAAGGGGACCATAGAAGATAGGATTCGGAACAGGAGAAGGGGTAAAAGAGAACGATACCTGTTGCGGGCTCTGGATATCCGCCCGCTCTCCCGTGAAGAGGCTATCATCCTCATTACCTTCTGGAATAGTAGACAAACGGCCCGATGAGAGGCCACTCCCTATCCCAGAAGGCGTCGTGCAGTCAGATTTCCCGGTATCAACCGGGGTGGAGGCATCCACAGTAGCCTCCTCTGTAGTATCCACAACAACCTCCTCCGAGGCGAGGCTATCATCATGTAGCGCAGCAAACCCATTACTAACCGGGACCGGGGCACTAGGCCGGCTAGTAGTCTGGGCCCGCCACACAAGATTACCTGTACCTGTGCTCGGTCCCCGACTATTATCAACAACCGGGGACTTGCCTTTCACCTGTTTTTCTTTATTTCTTTGCATTTTTCTTTGATTAGCCGTCATGTCCCGGTGGTCCAACACGGTGGTAGTGCCCCGGCCCTGGCCACCCGGATTCTGGGTTGCTTTCTGAGCCTCCACCGCGGGACTAGGACCAACATCACCCACTGACGCCGGCACTTGCGGAGCCGTAGTGCGTGAGGCTCGGGCTCCGCCACCAGAAACACGACAAGTGTTCGCCATATGGCCCTGTTTCCTGCAATTTAAACAATACGGGGGGACACGCTCATACTCAATCATTTGCCAAAACCCCACGAGCTCCCGATCCGGGCATGCAGTCCCTAACCGAATAAACATCTTACGGCGTAGGGGTTTTAGCAAATCAATCTCCACTTTAACTCTCGCCACATTCGGCCGAGTAAATTTGGCCGTAGGCGTATCCACCTGTAGCAACTTGCCTATAGGTTTCACAATTTGTTTGAGGCAAGGTTCCGAGAAGCAATTGGCCTTAAGATTAGGCAGGAGAACCCACACCGGAGCCAACGACGTCTCGTACCTTGTGTCAAAGTCCATTGTCCTCCTAAAGAGCCGCATCGGGCAATTTCCGTTAAAGAGAATTTGACCCTTAACCAGCGTGTTATTGCAATCTTCCGCATTAGAAAATGCGAGAGACACGTGGCGTGGGTCCACTAAGCCAATCGTCACAGTTCCTTTCAGCTTTAAGCGCTTGGCAAAGTGTTCTCTTATAACGGAAAGAACGGGTCTGCCATAGGTGAACTTTCCAATCAGAAGGGTTTCCCCGATTTTGTTCATCTGCTGCACTTCTTTATCCTCAAAGGTTATGCAGGCTTCCCCTTTATAATTTTCAACAATTTTTTCAGCTATGCAAAGCCCGGGGGTATGGCCTGCATTGGCCTTTTGAGTTGGCAGACCCGCATAAGCAAAAAGACTAGCAAAGGAGGGAGGCGTACCTGAGCTCACGGCTAATGCAGAGCTACTTACCTGAGCCGTATTATCCACGCTTGGTGCCCCCGTTGGGGTAACACCGTTAGCATGCAAAGCAGCGAGCCGTGCCCAAGCATTGGACACGGCAGAACCCGAGACATTCACACCATTTCCAGTTGCATGTCTCGGGTTTGGGGTGTTGTTAGGGGTATGCAATGAGTTTTGCGTGCCCCTAATAACACTCTCAAACGAGGCAACTGGCGCGAGTATATTAGTTCGTGTAGCCTCCAAACCACTCACACCATTACCATCGTCTAGACCACTAGATGCCGACAACACGACCCCAAATTGTCCAAATGTAATTGAGGTGTTACCTCCAACCCCATGGCTCTTATTTGCCATGTTGCCCGCATCTAGACCAGAATTTATGCTCGAGAGTTGCCCAATCCCGCATATCTCATTGCTAGTTATAAGCTTATGGCGATTAGTAGATGGGGCAACTCCCAAACTTGGCAAGGTTAAAGAAGAAACACAAGAAGATTTGGCCACAAAATCTCCACCATTATTTTGCATACCTTGCCCTCTAAGTGCAGTTGATGTAGTCGAATTAGCATCCACATGGGACCTATGACCGGCTTTGTCACAACTGACTAGCCGATTAGGACTTACATCCCCATGAGCCCTATGACCAGCTTGCCCACCATAGACATGCCGATTAGGGTGACTAACTGATGCTTCTCGTACATCCTCCACACTTAGATTAAGATCAAAAGCAAAAGGGGTGTGCGTATTACCTGCTGCTGTATGGATAGCCTCCGGCATTGAGGCCCTTTCACTAGCATAAACTGCAGCTCCCTCTCCTTGATGCTCTCGGCCAGTCTTTTGCCTAAGACTATCAAAGGAGGGGACATGCTCAAGATGCTTTTCTTGGCTAACCAAAGGAGAGTCAACAATGGCCATAATAGCTTTTTGCCTCCCCTCATGATTCATTTGGCTTTCGGCCAAAACACCAAGTGTTGAGCATTCCATCCCCCCCTCGTCTTTCGAGGGTGGGCTTATCCCACCAAGCATTGATGACTCCGGAACTGAGTTGTCAGCAGTGTGCACAATTGTGCTATACGCCAAGCTCGAAGTCCCACCACTTAGCAAATTCGGTTGGCTTGAAACCACATTGCCAAGAGCTGGGTTGTGCCCAAATTTTGGCATGCTGCCATGGACCGTTCGAACACGCAATTGCCTCTCACCCAAACTGCCCTCTTTCGATGCATTTTGAGCAAGTGAGACAACCGGTTCTTCACCTTGCCCAGGCAGCACATCAACATGACAACCCGGCACCTCCTTCATGTCTTTCAAAAATGGATGCCCATTCCCAAAATTCGAGTGAGGCAAAAGTGACAAGGGGACCAAGACTGGATTTCCACCATCTAGCATTAATTTTTTATCCCTCTCACCACCATTGGAGACACGAATTTTGGATGAGCAAGGATGGACCTCTTTGGACCTATCACCAGCTTTGTCAACAGGACTTGGCCGATTAGGAGCAACATCAAGCGTTCTATGACCAGCTTGCTCTTGAAGAACTTGCCAATTAGAAACACTAGACGTTGCTTGCCCACCCATACTGCAAACGCTACGAGAAGAAGGGAAAGAAACATTACCTGGGCAGCATCCCACAAGCTGCTGCCTAGACACGGCCACTCCACCACCATGGCCATTTGCATATGGCTCCCTGCGTGGCCTAGACCTTCTGCGCCGGTGCACACGAGACACCGTATCATCATGCCTCGCCATCCCTTGTCCAGCAACTGCCATTGACCCACCGTGATGCGTGGACCTGACAGCCATTGGACCACCTTCTACCATGGACCTTCTCGTCTCCCTTCCAGCAGTAGACGTCGCACCACCAGCGTTCATCGGCAAGATGGAGCGGCGATTGTTCTTCTTAGGCTTCTTGAGACGGGCCTTAGAAGCCATTCGAATTGGGAAACCACCGGCCTTAGCCCGGCGATCTTCCTCATCAATGGCAGCCTGCAACATCGCCAGGAGCTCCTCCGGAGCGGCATGTTTTTTCGCATCCTTCAACGAGACACCCAAGGCGGCAAGACACTTCTCCGCCTCGAGTCGGCGATGGCCATCAACTCCACGCGTGACCTCCACCTGTGAGACGTCCAGCGACACCCCAACAGCCATATCCTCCTTCCGTAGACGTTGCGCAATCGCAACTGGCCCCGCGACGGCGTGAGCGCGATCGGTTGAGGCCCGGCCTGCAGCGCCCATCTCCGGTCTACGGCCTTCACACGGCTCCTCCCTCCTCTCCTCTGTGATCGCAACCCCACCAGGGCGATGGCGAAAAACCAAAGCCTCCGTCGCGCAATCGCGATCCAGTCCGCCATCGCACACTGCGCGATTGGCGTCTCGCCTTGCTAGAGACCGATCCCCCGCCTGAGCACCATGGCTTTGCTCCATGTCTGCCCGGAGAAGATCCCATAGGTCCTCTGGTGCAATCAACTTCTTCGCCTTCTCCAAATCACCCCCAACCAAATCAAGAACCTCCTCCGCCTTCGTCCGCGATCGCCCTTCACTTGCGCGACCACCAGGACCTTGGCTCCGATCATCTCCAGTCACCATCGACCCCCCAATGCCAGATTGTCCACCGTTGACCGGCAAAGACATCGGGCCCATCGCGCCGAAAGTCGAGGGACCAGAATTCTCCGGCGAAGCTCCGAACTGTCGATCCTCAATCCGGCCATGGCGATCACCTCCGACTGCTTCTAGGGTGTGTCCATGATGCTGAGGACGTCCAATTAAGCCCCGGGAGGCCATTAATGGCGAGACGGCCGAAACCCTAGCCTCGCGAGCATCAATCTCCTCCGGCGTCCGATCACCCTCCTGAGCATCATGATCAACTCCTCGGCTTCCTGGGATGTCCATGGGACAAGCAGAACCACAATCGGAGGTTAGAACCCCCTTCGAGACCACCCTGGCCGAAACCCTAGTCGCACTGTCGCGATTTTCCCCGATCGCACCTGAGCTCCGATCATCCTCCTGATTAGTGCGGAGGATAGCTGGAGCCTTGACGAAGGCCA
>NW_017619516.1:0-110000 GCF_001879475.1 Ipomoea nil
GCTGTCACCGGAACTGGTCACGGATGATGCCTTGGAGCGGGTAGCTTGAGCGTAGGTCATCTTGGAGGAGGGATTTCTCGATGCCATTTTTGGATTCCTTCCGTATAGAGCCCGCGAATCAACAGTGAAGAGATGAGAGGCAGAGTTGTCCCACTAGGTGTGCCAAAATCTGTAAACACAAAAAAGCAAACTTTGTATATATTCACAAAATTCCGTGTACAGCGTGTGTATATAATTCAATGCAGGTACAAAATCTCTGTCTAGTCCTCTGATTCTTCACTGACGTTATCTATTGAAGTGCCTCCGGGATTCAAATAGCGTAGCCTCCGGGATTTAATTGGCGTGGCTTCCGGAATTTAATTGGCGTGACTTCCAACAACGAGCGTCAAGAATTTAGAAGTAATCAATCCTGCAAAATTTCAAAAACACATGCAATGGACTCAAGCCGCCTGAAGGTCCTCAAATGCATTCAAAAGGCTTCAAGATCTCCGAGACAATCAATTCTGCAAAGCTCCAAAGTACCTGCAAAATATTCAAAAGATGCCTCCACGCCTTCAAGCGTTCTTCAAATGCTCTCAACTCCTTAAGTTGTTCAATGCCCTCAAGCTCTAAGCCTTCAAATTCTTCAAGCTTTCAAGTGTGTTTTGGAATGAAAATGAAGGCTCTATTTATAGCTAAAGCCTAACCAACATTCCTCAACAAACTCCCCATTTTAATTAATTAATTAATTAATTAATTAATTAATTAGGAAAATGAACCTTGTTCAAGATCAAGTCCAGGTTCATTATTGTATAATCTAATTCAAATTCAAATTAAATTATAATTACTTAATTCAAATATAATAAAATTGATATTATATTTAAATTATAACTATAATTCAAATTCAAATATGAAATGGGCTCGAACCAATTAATTAATTAATTCAATGGCCAAATCAAATCTAATTGGGCTAATCAAATTAAATTAATTTCTATGACCCAATTAATTAAATTGGCCCAATCGTCAATCTCAACATTGGCCCAATAACACTTTAATCGGTCCATTTATCGGGTTCGAATTTCATGTGTCTACAGACGCACCTTAAGTTTTGTTCTTGCGGGTCTGAACCACCCCATCAGTTCAAACGTTTTGTCTCACAGAAAAGGTGTGTGAAGAAGAAATACGACGCACATTAAGCACAAAACTCACGCACATTAAACACAAAACCCACGCACCTTAATCACAAAACTCATGCACATTAAGTTTTGTTCAAAAGTTTTGTTCTTGTGGGTCTGAACCACCCATCAGTTCAAAAATTTTGTTCTTCTTGAGGGTCTGAACCACCCATCAGTTCAAAAGTTTTCTTCTTCTTGAGGGTCTGAACTACCCGTGAATCACAGAGAAGGTGCGCGAAGAAGAAACACGACACACACTAAGTACAAAACTCACGCAACTTAAGCACAAAACACACGCACATTAAGCACAAAACTCACGCATCTTAAATTTGACCTAATGACAAAAATTACCAAATTGCCACCGTTTTTTTTTTTTTTTAAAAAATGTAATCCTGAACGTTGATCTAAACAAAATCAATGACTCTCATCTCACCACACAACCGCAACTGGGACTGCCAACCGCACCAGAACCTAATTTTATATATATATATATATATATATATATATATATATATATATATATATATATATATATGTGTGTGTGTGTGTGTGTGTGTGTGTGTGTGTGTGTGTGTGTGTGTGTGTGTGTTAAAAATATATTGTCAATTTTTTTCGCCTAAAACCAATACCACTCGTCATAATATGAAATTATTATATATACTCCGTAATATCCAAATAACATATAACAATAAGACATTGCATTTAATTTAGATTTAAAATTTATAATATATATATAATATAATATATATATATATATATATATATATATATATATATATATATATATATATATATATATATAGAATTTGTTTCTGGTGTGAACTTTAGGTAATGTGAGAACGTGTGCACCTATCTCAGCCGTGCGTTATTTGTTGATCAGTGAGCGTGGGTGAGGGTGCATGCTAGTCATATGCACCACACGACAGTGGCACATCTCCTGGGGACTAGTTTGGAATTTCACTTTGGATCTACGTGGCCGTAACCGATTCAAATTCTACTTGTCTATTCTCTCTCTCTATAATTGTCTATTCTCTCGTTTGTATCTGCCTTCCGTTTGTACGTTAGTTCACATCGTTGCGTTCCTCTCTCTATTGCCGGGCGATTGTGCGATAACTCATGGCGCGATCAAGTGGTCTTGCCGTTCGACGCCGCCATCAGCTGGGTTGCGCAAAATTGCGGTGGGAACCGGCCATTCAAGCGGCGGTCAGGCTTTCGTCCTCCCATGCGGTCGTCTTTGCGGGGGGTGTCGAACGTGCGGCGTCGGGGTCCCGTCTAGGATCGGTGCAAGGTCACTGTCGTCACGTCGGAGGGCTCACAAAGGTTAGCTCTGTTTGTCATGTTTTAGAATTCATTTCTATTCAAATGTGGTTGTGGCTATCAGTGTTAGACAATTTTTTAGGGCTGATAGAAAAAACACAATTCCAAAATGCAGAATGTTCTATGTGAATTAAGGCATGCAATTAGTACAATTAGATCAAGAAATAACAGCTGGAATAGTAGTGAGGGAGGGGGTGGGCGTGAGATTGGACTAAACAAAGGAAGTAAGGTATATAATTTAGCTAATCTTCAGAATGATCATTTTTTCTGACTAATCGTTTTTTTAATGTAATCAGAATATAAGCTGAAAGATATTAAATATCAGCTTTTGTATGCATGTCCATTTTAGATGCAAACTGCTGCAGTGCTTTTGATGTCACTTAGGATTCTTTCTAGCTTGTGTCTCTTTCACATATGTGTTTGATATTGGTTGGTTTTAGATAATTAACTTGAATAGATCTTATGATTAATGAATTGCATTAATTGCATTAATTGCATGTGTGGTGGCCTGTAATGAGTTATGACAACTACTCTGTAGTTTGTTCCTTTATTCTGAAGCTTGGTTTTAATTTAGTGGTAGGGGGTATTTGATTTGTTATTTTAAAGATCTTTGCCTCCACATTTTTGTCTAGGGAAGTTGTAATAGGTCTTCTGAAATATAAACCTGATAGAAACTAGTTGTTACCAAATTGTACATTGTGATATATCAATTAAAGCATGTAGTTATTAGAATTTAATCAGGACCGCCATAAATCAATAATATTAGTTAAAGCACGTGCATAAAGAACCGGTTCTAACATGAGGTAGTATTAAACGAACGAAGTCCATTTTAGATGCAAATGGATGGCGATGCTTATGCTGTCATTTATGATTCCTTCTAGCTCGTATCTCTTTCACATATGTGTTTGCTGTTGGTTGGTTTCAGATAATTAGCTAGAATAGGTCTTATGATTAATGAATTGTGATATATCAATTAAAGCATGCAGTTATTACAATTTGATCAGGACCGCCATAGATCAATAATATTAGTTAAAACACGTGCATAACGTATATAATGAAGCTAAGCTTATGTTTTGTGTTTGGTTTGCATATACCATGATTGAGACATGTTTTCCATATTTTAAACCAATTCTAACGAAGAAACGTATACAATGGAGCTAAGCTTATGTTCTGTGTACTGTAACGGTGTCTAATGCTCAGGTGGGGATGCACAACAGACGGTCGTAGTAAGCGATGATCGGAGTGTTTCTGACGAGGACTTCTACACCCCGCCACGCCGCCTTGATGATCTGGAGTATGAAGGGTCTCCGCATGCTGATCCTGGACGCGAGGACTGCCTGTTCCCCCTTATTAATACGAGGGGGATGCCCAAGGAGCTCGCCCGGGTAGTCGAATCACTAACACCACGTCAGAGGCAGGGTGTCAGTAGCATTGGCATGGGGAGTCTTCTAGGGTTGCGCATCAAGGAGTTGCCACTACGCCTTGGCTATTGGTTAGTGTCTTGCTTTGACCCCTCGAAGATGGAATTGGATTTGGGCAACGGAAGAATCATCAAAATAACCAAGGAGGATGTTGCAGCTGTGTTGGGGCTCCCGAATGGTATAATCCCGATTACAGAGCGCGATCCCCAGGTTGTAGGGCGCGACCTGCGAGAATGGAGGACTAAGGTAAAGCAACAAAAAGGGAGGGTCATGATCAAGGCTCTGAGCACACTACTTTTAGGGCTCAAAGATGGGGGGGGGGGGGGGGGGGGGGGTTTGGTTTAAACGCATTTTAGTGTCGTTGTTGTAAGCACGCTTATTGCAAGCACGCCCAATGGTATGCGAACCAGAAGATTGTGCACATGTTTAGCGATGTTACCAAGATCGGTGAACTGGATTGGTGTGGCTATCTCTTGCAGTCCTTGGTTAGTACCTTTGGTAGGTAGGCCGAGAACACCAACCGCAAATTTACGGGACCACTGCTCTTTCTAATTGTAAGGCCTTGTTTTAAAATGCATGCTTGAATGTCCTTATGAATTATCTTGTCCTAATTTGTGGGTATTCTTCTTGGTGCAGCTGCTATATGTTGATAGGGTGGTGGTGGGTGCGCGGGATGTCCCGAGGTCAATCCCAGTGTTGGATGGGTGGACCACAGAGTTGATTAAAGCACGGGAGTGTCGAGAGGTTACAACAGGGGGTTTTGGCAACGGTTTGGTGGATGCACATCCCAGTGCATCTGGCCATCCTAATACTACGGAATCACCGATGCCAATGTCATCGGCAGTCCGACCTGAAGAACAACGAAACACGGGGATACAGGCAGTGACCCATGTGGCCGCCTCTGCGAACAACACGGTATGTCAGTTATATCCTTGCCCTCAGCGTCCGGTATCCTCGTAAACATTGACTTTATAGGGTGAAAACAACTTTGGTGTAGGACTTGCACGAGGAGTTTGCAACCATGTCTGGGAACCTCCATTCAGTTGCTTCATGGGTTGCTGATACGGTACGGCAACACCCCAGTCTAGCTCGTGACCACCCAGATTTCGATCGGGTTGCCGCTGCAGCGAAGTTGTTGCTAGGTTTAATTGAAGAACCTGCAGCTGGAGAGGTACAACAACCACCCGCCCCGACGCCAGATCTCCACGACGACCCTATATAGCATGACCCAGGATTCTTAAGGGAATTGGACCGACTGGAGGCGGAGGGAATGGACGCTATCGGGGGCGTCGATGCTCCTAGTTTTAGCCTTGGGATCACACAAGACTTGGCAACGAACAGCCTAGAGCGAAACCAGGCTTTACTGTTGGATGTGGCCACACCATCGCTACAGGTTTGTGTCTAAAAAACCTCATTTTCGCGCACTGTTATGATAACTTACGTGTATGATGAATATTGGTGCTAGGTTCCTTTTCAGGTGCAGCAGATTGGGGCCGTACAGCAGCCCTCTCCTCAAATCGCAAGTCCAGAGAGGCGGGATGGGGCACATCGCAAAGGTAAGGGGCCAGTCGTCCAGGAAGAATATCCTTTCGGCATCTTTTCTGGCTCCACGTTGGGGTACCCTGCCATTCCTCTACCACCTGTGCACGTCGTCTGGTTGTGGCTGTTTGGCTGCCCACATGGTGACCGGTAAGTGAGGTTTTCGAGTCTAAATAATGTTTTTAGCATGGTATTTGTTTGGTGGGGCAGGCCTTGCGGAGTTCGTCAGTGGGTGTTTGCTTGCGTGATCTGGAATCAAGTGGGTTAACTTAGGGAGAAACTAAGGTGTGATCTTCTCACTAAGGAATCAGCTTTTCTATGGAAAAAACAATTTAAATTTGCTAGTATAGGTGCTTGCTGTGTGCGTTATGAATACGCATGGGAAAGTAACCATGTGGGGACCTATCACGTTATAGTTGAGAAACAACTTATAAAGTATAGTAATATGTTTTTTCTATGGTGATCGTGAATTTAAAATTGCTAGAATAGGTGTTGCACTGGTTTGGGCATCTCAGAATAATGGTGGTGCATTCCCCTTGCATGGTGGTGCATCTGACTTGTGCATTCAGACTCAGTGGTAAAAAAGGGACCCCTATTATAGTGTTTTACTTCTGTGGATAGTAGCTGCAGTGAGGGTGGGTTGATGGACCACTATACCTAATTAAAAGACAATTTCTTGCTTTCTCTCTAACGTAATCATTTTTGTTAAATGTTTTAGGAATGCGGTGTTGTTCCAGCATGTCAAGCGCAAAGTCAAATGGGCAGATTTTAGAACTTTAATGGGGAGGACGCACGTTGCAAAGACTGTGGTGGATGCATGGTGCAGTGTTCTCAATTCCAGGGAAAAAAACAGGGTGGGAGGGGTACCTTCTAGGATCTTTTTCTCAACCGGTGCCACGGTGCGTATCTAAAACCCAACCACATGTTCCCACCATTAATTCTCGGTGTTAAACTTATTTGGCGTGCAGATTGGCACTGTAGTGAGCATTTCATCCAGCCAAGATGAGAGGCTTTCGTGGTTCAAAAACCGGCTAGATGCGGAACTGAATACTACAGACCATGTAGGGATAGCGACTATAGATATGGTAAGCATACTTATACTTTGAAATAATTAAAACTGACGCTTTAGACTACGACGTGATATTTAACTAATACACACATATGGCTGTTGTCCAGTTTATTTTCCCGATATTGCAAGGGGGCCGGTACTACATGATGAGCATCAGTTTCGAGCGTTATAGGTTTGATATTATTGACAGCTCATCTGCAAACAAAACGACCAAAGAGATGTACGACGGTGCACCGCAGGAGTTGGTATGTGTCTGTTGTAACATACATCTGATGATTGTGTCTGCTAATTGTTACATTATATTCACAGACCACATCCCTATGGTGCAGATTGACTTACTAAGCGTGTACTTGGATAGCAAAGGTCAAACGCTACGTGCATTTCGGCTTGCAAGCATGAAACCTAAAAGGATGCAGATGCCATGGAGAGACACGACGTCCACCCTCGATTCAGCGGTGTTTACGATGCGGCACATGGAGTCATACACCGGTCAAAGTTGCACAAATTGGGATTGTGGGCTGCAGAGAGGGAACACCCAACAACTACTCAATCTACGGAAACGTTACTTGCACAACATCTTGTTTAGTGAGGTCAATGAACACACGGGGAATATTGCCACTCGCATCGGCCAATATGATATTCAAAGGTCGGGTCAACACCAACAATGATAGCTGCTAATGGCTAGGTCGTTTGGTAATAGTACATGTGATTTTATTGCAGAGGTAGTGAAATTTGTTTTGGATAGTATTTAGCTATGGCCCTTTTAATTATTGGGACAGATTAGAACTTGTGAATTACAGGCACAAGTGCCAAGTTTTCTGAATATTTTCCATTTGTTAAATTATACATATTTCCATTGGATGAGGTTGTTACTGCACTGGAGGTCCGAAAACCAATTGGATGCTTCTCTTCAACATTATTGTATTCACAGGTTACTGTAGCACTGGTTGCTAATAAAGGTTCATTTCAGAGTAATAGCATTTGTGTAGTTGGTTGTTTCGTTGTCTGTGTATTTTTTTTGTTTAGTTTCTCTGTCGATTTTAAAAGATTTACGCCCTTGATGTGCGTAGTTCAAGTTCCGTATTCGTGTGCAATTTCCAGCTACCACACTTACACAAAAATCAGACTAATCTTGTCTCACCACACAAGGCATAATGTTTCGTTTCCCAAACTGAAAACTTCCCCCTGGCAATCCAGTCCTTCACTAAATAGGTTCAGCCTGGGATTGCAGCTTGCTTTGTTCAGATGTATTCAGAGCCAAGAGAACTTGTAGAAAAGAGCAAGCCCCGGCTGAAGCAAGGATGAGTAACAGTAGCAACGATTCTAGAAATTTAGATAGACCACAGTGCACCTTAGGTTGGGAGAAATTACCAATGCATTATTCCATGATATTTTATGTAGCTTACTGGTTGGTAGCAATTAACAATTGAATACATAAACCATACAACGGAATATAAGTATATAATAATTGCTGCCATTCATTTAGAAAGTGCAGGAAAAGCAACATGGAAGAAATGCACATAGTAAGTGTAAATTGACGTATGCTATGGAATACAACAAAATAGAACTAAACAAATACAACAAAATAGAACTAAAGTGCCCGTTGCTTGGAAGGACAGCTACGTGCGTTGTGACGGGCGTATTCACCGCACACCCCACACTTTCGGCCGGCTTTGCCGCTATTCTCTATGGCTATCTCCCGGGTGCTCTTAATACGCTTCCCACTCCCTTTGTTCTTAGCTTGTGCCGGGGGTTTAATGGTTATACATGGGGGTGGCTGGACCCCACATAATGCCTCGATCGCGGCTCTGTTGCCCTTTGCTTCGCAAATGATCGTGCCGTCACTCGCGAATTCATCTCTCAACTCTTTCAGTACCTCTACCATCCGTGCCTGACAGACCATGCTCTCACCAACCATCCCAACACATGTTTGTATCTCAGACCACAGTTCTGAGGCACCTGATTTTGGGGGGTCACCATCAGAACGCCGCCCTCTGCATGCACCACAACCTAGGTGCTTGCGCCAACGTTCCACAATGTACTGGGATGGTAATTGCTCTATATGTGCAGACTTGAACACTAGGAACATATGTCTGCAAATTAGACCCAATCGTTGGAACATCTTGCAGCTGCAAAAAGCAATACACCCGCTCGGTTCGTATTGTACAGTGTGCGTGGTGGTGCAATCTCCTCCGATGTTGTAATAAATGGTCCCCCCATCTTCATGGATGCCCACAACTTCGCAATAAAAGCAGGCAGCTTCAATCTCTTTCTGCAAAGCATAAAAAATAGTTAGCGTGAACAAATCTGCAGCGTGCCGCTCTAACGCCAAGGGAGTTTTAAACTCGGGCAAGGACCCCTCGCACTGTGCATCTAGTTTAGCTTGATTGTGGCGTTGTGTGTCAAGGACGCTCTCGGTTTGCATGTAGAACTCTACCAAACTGGAGTGGAGGCGTGTGAACTTCCCATAAACACTGTTCTGTGCTTCGGACCGGGATGTGGTGCGTACCAACCCACTCATTGGTAAATCTGAAAAAAAAGCTGGAATCCAATGATCCCTTTCTGCATATAATTTTTTAAACCACCGGTGATCAGATAAGTTGTATTTCTCCATCAGCAGCTGCCATTGCACTTCGTAGTCATCGGTAGAGGCTGTTTCGTTCCACACAATATCATTCAAACTCTTGCGAAACTCCGCATTGTTTGATAACTCAGGACCGACCTTTTCACTAACCTTCGTCATAATGTGCCACATGCAAAAACGGTGACGGCACCCTGGTAAAACCTGCTCCATAGCAATCTTCATAGCAGGGTCCTGATCGGTGACAGCACATAGAGGGGTCTTTCCCATTGCAAGGTTGAATCTTTCTAACAGCCAACTATACGATTCCACATCCTCTTTACTAAGCAACCCGGCGGCAAAAGTGATGCATCGTTTGTGGTTGTCTACTCCAGTAAATGGGACGAACACCAAGTTGTACCTGCATTTAGAAAGCAATGCGAACAAATAAAGATGAAAAGTCCATCAGTATGGGGGTTAACCGTGGATTATTACTCAGTAGGAAATGTAGGATAGGCATTATATGGACAAACTTACTGGCAGAAATATTAAACTAAAGGAAAAAAAAAAATAGAAACCCATTGCTATGCCATTGAAATGTAATATGTTGCACACCTGTTCGTGCTGCACGTGGCATCAAACGAAATCACGTCACCGTAACAAGAAAAACTCCGCCTACCAATAGGGTCGGCCCAAAAGAGCCGTGCGATGCGGTTCTCTTCGTCAAGGTGGTAATCGAAAAAGAAACTGTCACAGGCTTCACGCTTGGTTTTGAACCTTTCGATAATCATCTCACCATCAGCCACATCGACATACGTTTGCAAGTCCCGTTTAAAATTATGAAATTCCACATATGTTGCACCAACGTTCTCAAACGAACCTGCTACTTCCCTGCATAATCTGAACCCTGTAGAAGGGCCCACATTAACTTTAAGACAATCTGCTAAAAATGCCTGTTGGGCTACATTAAGTTTCCGGTTACCCCGCATAAATAATTAGCACCCTCAGAGCATAAACTATGGTTGTGGTCCTCGACAAATTTAGACACCACAAACTCCCCAGTACTCTTTTTCTTCAACCCAAGCTTTGCATTGCACCCGACTCTGTTAGAAACCCTTCTCCGTCGTTGCTTATTGCTACTACTAGTACCACGGACGTCTAAGGTGGGTTTCCTCCCACCTCCTCCTTTGGCTCCTTGTCTGCTGCATACTAAAGAACATCGGATAACATCCCCGCTACGATCTCGCTTAACACTGCTGTGCCTGACGTCAAAACCACTAGCTCCCCCGTAGATCTTGTAGAATTCAACCCCTTCGTATACTGATTTAAAACACTGCCCGAGTACAGGTATGATTGTAGTGTCCACGTTGGGTTTCCAGTGTTGGTTGAGGGTGTTGGTTTTCCCCGGCGTGTAGTGCGTTGCATCTCTAGTACCGAAATCACCGTCAATTGACCCTGTAGTAGTCACAACCAACTTTAACTCCAGGATTCTAATAATTCTATAAATATATAAACTGAATAACAACTCAAATTTAGCAATATATTTATTTTATAACTTAACTACAAAAAATATCTTAATTTCATATTTCAATTTATTCTGTAGAATATATTTATATTATAAAATAGATTTGTAGCGGTACTGCTAGGTGGATGCATTCCAATTCAATGCAATGCATTAGTAGGACTATTTGACCACACTGTTGCATTAGTCTAATTATTAGCAACTCATTGACTGATGAATAACCAGTGTTGCACAGAAACGTTAGCACAGTGTGCATCAATGCAGCGATGCATACCTAATGAACAGGCTCCCACAGTTCAGATGGGGGGGGGGGGGGGGGGCTTACGCCACAGTGCAGATTGGGGGAATTAGAGATTATGGTCTCTGGGCGTCCAACTGGGGGTATTGGAGGGACGACAAAAAAAAAAATTCCCAAAACATTACCACTCAGAATGGTGGCGGGGAGAGGATTCGGGTTTTGTTTGGATGCCAGTGACGGTGCATTCCCATCAATGGCGGGTGGGTAGGGGTTAAAAACGCCGCAATGCGATCGTACAGCAACACATCAAAAGAGAACAAGGGGGTGGGGAGAATACCTGTCACACCGTGCTCAACCGCACCAGCCGTCGGGTGTCCATCACCGTGCGCGTCCATCGTCACCACGTAACCAGCGTTGTCCGGAATCTCAGCGGTGTTGGTATCGGGATTCTCGGCAGTGTTGATATCAGAATTCAAGGTCGTTTGTCCGGAACTCTAAGCGGTGTTGGTGGCGGGATTCTATGTGTAAGAGTCGTAGTTGGAGTCGACTTCACTAATAAGTAACCAATATTACATATTTGCATGGCTTGTCATCATGCGTGCAAGTGCAATGTAACGGGGTGGACGCTCATCGTGGGCTTTAGGATGTACATAATCAACGCTCCAGATCAGTGCACAGGTTCACACATAAATAAATGGTTTGCACCAGAAAACCACCCAATAGAATTCATCTTTCACTCACTCATGATAATATTGTGTTTTGTGTAATCTCAATTTAGTTGTATAAATATTAATGGAATGCAACCCATGTGCTATTCAATTATATTTCAATCCGTGTAATTTATTTTGAATATAAAATGTATTCTCTTCAATTTATTTTAAATTTGTAAACATTATTATTAATTTATTTTTATTTTTATTTTTTTTTGTAAATTCTAATGTATTTATAGTATTTCATTGTTGGAAATCAGTAATTTTTCGACCACCGAAAAGTTGTCGGAAATTGCCAAAATCCAATCGAAAATCCGTGTTCCGACCAACTTTTCGATCAAAAGTGGGATTCGGAAAAACCTCGTCGGTACCACCCGATGCAGTGGTCGGAATTACCGTCCACAAATATAGTGGCGTCGGAAAAGTTCGTCGCATGGAAAAGTTGGCTGCCCGGGTTTTCCGACTACCGATGGTGGTCGGAAAACTTAATGCAAAGAACATTTAACATTTCCGACCACTTTTAGTGGTCGGAAATGTACCGAATAAAAAAAATTATTTCACTACAGAGAATAAATTCTCTGTAGTGAAATATATATATATATATATATATATATATATATATATATATATATTTATTTATTTATATATATATATATATATATATATATTTATTTATTTATTTATTTATTTATTTATTTATATTTAGTTGCAAGTTGGTAAGATATATGCTGAAAAACATAAAATACACATTTCATATGCTTGAAGTGAATTCATTCATCAACATACAATCAAAATCTAGCATTTCTATATTCTCTTAATAATTTCTAAATGTATGAACAGGAAAGTGTACATCATTTGAAAGTACATCTGAACTCCCTTACTTAGTTGCCGATAGTACTTAACTTATTTCTCACAGTGACCAACTTCCACACTTTTAGATGCCACACAACTGAAGCATACAACTGGAAAAACAAGTCAGACCCAGCATTGTAAACATGCCGCTTGCTGCAGAATAAAGACTTTACATCACAAGTTCTTGTTTGAAAAAATCTCATCACCTAAATAGGTCTAATTGTTGAAATGTTAATAGTTCAGATGAAGCTAACAAAGGTGTATTAATATGGGAGAAAAATTATCAAAAATACATTATTATTTTATGTTTTGTGAACATCTCTAAGTGTTTAATAAGTATGCACTCACAGTTTTGAACTTAATACATTTCTTATTAAAACCAAAAGTGATTTTATCAAATCTCAAAATATTTGGCCAAACATTGTTAATTACTAAGTGTTATATTTTATGTTTTGTGAACATCTCTTTAGTTTATCTATCAAATAACTGATATGTTCTATGGTATATTTGTTGATTAATATGCTCTATTCAAATCTATCCTGCAAATATATTATTGAGGTTTAAAGTTTGACAATTTGAAAATAATAATTTAATAGTAAAATGTATACGCTATGCTTTCGTCGGAAATAAAGAATAAATAGAAGGCTTATTTTTTACATAATATTTTTATCTATTATTACAAATTTCAATGGTGATTTAAAAATGATGTATTCTCATTATTATTCGCACCTATATATATTGCATTTGCCTTATTGGTGAATGTATAGGATTTTCTTTATATAATATAGGTGATTTGACTATATAAAATATTTTATGAATACTCATAATGACTTTAATATTCTAAAAAAAAAAATCCTCTAATATATTTTTTTCTTGATAAAATCATTTATGATTGATAAAACATAAAGTACTTACTTGGGCATGGGCTTATTCTTTAAATCCTTGCCTTTTCTTAGTTATTGTTGCAATAAAAATGATCAATGGTAGAATCAAACTATTAAAGCCAACAAAATTTACTCACAATTGTTATGCCATGGAATTGTGTTCACCATGGATGGTGAACACGGTTCCAACAGTATTAGTGCACCGTTATCTTTTCTTTTTTTTTTTCTTAATTAATCGCGTGACTTTTCTTCTTCATTTTCACATTTCACGGTTTCACTTTAATTTGATGTGAGCAATGATTTCGGACATTCATAAATTATGAATCCATGCCTGCACATTCACTTTGGACCCGTGCCTACACATTCCCGTCCGAAACCATGACTGCTGCCTGCACATTCACTTTGGACCCGTGCCTACACATTCCCGTCCGAAACCATGACTGCTCCTCTGTAGCGCAAGCTTCTTCAACATTCATAAATTATGAATTTTCTGTTATGAAATTATGAATTTTCTGTTATGAGATTATGAATTTACAGTAAATTTATAATCTCATAACAGAAAATTCATAATTTAATAAATGTTTTTCTTTTATGCGATTATGAATTTTCTGTTATGAGATTATGAATTTACAGTACATTCATAATCTAATAATAGAAAATTCATAATCTGACCAAACGCGCGCCGTTAACACCACATCCGCGAATTTTTTTTTTTTTTTTTTTATGTAAAAACGGCGCCGTTTGGACCCGTGTTCACAACACGTTTCCAGGGCATAATTTGCGATTTACTCCATCGATCAATTCTATAATTTTTCTCTCATTCTTTTTTCAAATGGGTTTTTATTTAATGTTTTAGTGTTTGTAATCATATTTAAATTCTCAAAAGAGATCTAGACAATTTCTTTTAAATTATATTCTCAAAGAGAAAGGAAAAAATAAGAATTTCGAATAAAACTATAAAGTGAATTCACTTTGGTTCTGTAAGTTTCTATATTGTTCTTTTTTAAAAAAAAAAAAATTCCCTGTTATAATGTTTGTGGTTATATTTGAATTCTCGATTAAGTTAAGATATTTATATCAATTCTAATCATCCTCATTATATATTTTTTTCATAATTTAAAGTTAAAATTAAAATTTATTACATTTGTTGAAACACTTTAAAATTATTTTGAAAATACTAATATATATAAAATTAAATAAAAAATAAATATACATAAACAACACATAACTGTGCAAAAAGTTGTTACACTATGTACAACTGAAAATTTCAATGTAGGGAATCAAAATTGAAGAGTTGTCAAATGAGCCAATTCCATCCTATTTTCACTTGTGTGCAAGTCACCAGGCCAATATCTCCTATAAATTAGATGCATTAAAAATTTTTCGGATTTCTCAATGATTTAATCTATAGGCCCGGCAAAGCTATTTTGTCCTAGGTTTATAGGTGACAATATACTTTTAGTCTTTGTTTTTCAAAACATCCCCTTTGGTGCTAGTTTTATTATTGCATAATCATTTTTTGTCTTCCCTCAACAAAATAGTTGGAATTTCGTTAAATAAAAAGACATTTCGATCTTTTTTTATACAAAGTGAGTTGACCCGCTATATATTTATTTATTTATTTTGAAAAAAAAATCATGATTAGAGACCTAAATGTCCTTGTATTTTACAGAATTTAATTAGTAATCTAATTTTTAAGTTTGGATTAGTACTTTTAGATTTTTGTTTTAATTTTTTTTTTTTTTTTTTTTTTTTTGTTCATAGTGATGCTTTGAATGTCATTATATTAGGATTAATTTCCTTGATTTTTTGTTTTTGTATTTTTAAAACATGTTTTATAGAGTCATCTATTCCCATTATTTATAGAGTCATCATACACAACCAAATATCAATATTGATAATCATTACAATTTCACTCTACTACCAAACATGCAAAATACTTTCATCAAAACTCATTATCACTACTATTATCATGTATTTAATTCTAATTTCAATTCAAATTCCTTATGTATGAACCAAACACACTATGATTGTGTCCATTTCATTTTCTTTTGAAGCTATCTAACGGGCATAGAAAACGTTACGTTGTTCCATTTAATTATTAATATTAATTACCAAATTACAAAGTTGTCTACGTACTTTACTGCTGGCCAGCCATCGATTATCTTCTTCATTATAACATATAAAATAATTTGTTCCCTAGAATGCACGGCATGCGCACGTGATAGGCAGACGGACGAGTGGCCGGAACGACGCCACGACGCTCCGGTGGCGTGGCGGCGGGTGAGGTTACACATGTAGCGGTGGAAATGAATTGACCTTCATTACGGTAACGTACAAATATAATTAAACGTAACAATAAACACGTTTGCGCGTATGATGATAGACGACGATGGATCAATAGTTGATCTTTTTAAGTTTTTTTTTTTTTTTTTTTTGAATGCTATTGCCTATATTATATTGTAGTATCTGTTCAAACATACTTTCTCAATCTAATAAAGTACAAACAGTCAACAATGCCGCTTGATCTCATAACCTCCCACATGAAAGATGTCACTACATGTCATTTGAGCATAAGGTGCTTGACATTGATCTTTTTAAGTTAGTCGAACTATAAGTTTGGTAATAATCATGATATAACACGTTCAAGTTTCGGTGGAAGCAGTCTATTAGCATTTTTTAGTTTGATTCGATCAGTACAGTTATGAACAATCTAGATTGATTTAACTCGTAGTAATTATTTGGTTGCTAGAGTCACAAGATAGTGCACATTATGAATAATGGTTGTTGTGGATTTTGCTTGTGACCCAGCAAAAATAATTGACCATTTTTATCATTACAACAATTGTCTTCCCCGTCAAAAATTAAAATTGTCCCCAAACTTTTAGAGTTTTAATTAGCTTTCCCCTCTCTCTCGAGGCCAACTAAATAGGTAAATCTATCACGGATGCATGTATGCTAATTAATGGAATTGGATCCGAGGCTATTGCTTAGAAAGGGTTGATGAGGTTCGAATTCTTCACTTCTTTGTCTAGTCCGGCTCATTCTTCCAACCATTAGTATGTGCGTTTCATAGAAGCTGTCATGCATGCACTTATGACATAAGGCCGAGTCTTTACTAGTTGTTGATGTTCGAATCGGATCTGAATATTGCACATGGCTATTGCTTATTACAAAAGGGTTGAGGTTCGAACTCTTCACCCTATGTCTAGTAGTCCTGAAAGATATCACTCTCGCCCATTCTTTTAACCACTAGTATATGCGTTTCACATAAGCGGCCATGCATGCACTTATGGCATAAGGCCGAGTTTTTACTAGTGGTTGAGGTTCGAATTGGATCCGAATATTGCACATATATGGCTAGTACTTACAAAGGGTTGAGGTTTGAACTCTTCACCCTCTGTCTAGTCACTCTCGCCCATTCTTTTAACCACTAGTATATGTGTTTCACAGAAGCTGCCATACATGCACTTTTGGTCATTGACAAGATCTTACTTTAAAAAATTAAATTAAAAAAATGAGTGTATAATAATGCTATTGGCAAGTCAGATCTAACATTATTATTTGTAGACACGGACAGAGAAGATCTTTCAACATATGATGTGGCGAAATATGTGCAGTTGATGTCTAGATTGCCGGCGTGAATGGTCATGCACTTGATCGATATGATCGGATCAAATCTACTTATACATCATGCATATATGCATATATGCCGACGACGATAATTAAACTTATTGCAGTCAAAACGCCGTGGGGTGCAAGGAATTGTGATGGATATATATGTGGCATTTGGCAAACAACCTCGTAGCTTCCACTTCCAGCACCTCAACTAGCAAAAAGCAAGAAATTGGACACTTTCTATTCCAACAAAAATGTCGTCCTATATAAAGCAACAACTCGATGAAGGTTTTATCGTTAAAAAAAATGTTATAGTTAAGTAGCATAAAATTATAAATGAGAAAAGTGTGTGTGTGTGTGTTCAAAGCTAAGGTGATTTAAAAATGAGCAATTAACTGAGTTTATGAAACATAATTAAAAAATGGAATCTAATTATAGCTATAAAATTGCTAATTATGGACACTTTTTCAACCAATTAAAAGAAAGACAGACAGAAATTATTAAATTTTTCAACATTTCATCACTACCTACTAGATGTGGTTAAAAACCTTTGGTAGTCCATTCAAAATTTGAAGCATTTTCAATAAATTTTGTTGGTGGTGGGTAATTAAGTTTAGTGATGCCAATGACATTGTAGTCTAGTGGCATGAAGTGATTCTCTTAAATGGGAGGTCATGTGTTTGAGCCCCATGGGAGAGATATTGATTCTTTATGAGATTGAGAAAATACATATGAACACATACTAAAAACAAAAAGTTGAGTGAGTGTTAATAGCCGTACATAATTTTTCTGATTTTAAAGTGTTGAAAATTCATTTTTTATTAAATATCTTAAAAAATTTTATCACATTTTTTTTTGAATACTACTGACTCTATTTTTTTTTTATCACATTTTGGTGGTTTGAAATGTTAAATTTTCTATCTCTATGTAAATTTTTAATACTTTTTTTTTTTTTTTGAGAAAGAAAAACCAATTCATTAAATCATGAGTAAGAATGTTCACAAAGAAAGATGGAGGAGAATCAAACCATTCTCCCCAACCTGACACAGAAAAGGCCTCCCTAGCAACAATATGGGCGGCACTATTCGCAGATCGCTTTACACAGTAGAATTCAACATCTACAATCTCAGAAGCTAAAACTTTAATGTCCTCAATTAAAAAACCAAAACTAGAATTAAAAGACAGTGAACGTAAAGCATTAAAAACGGTTTGACAGTCTGTTTCCACATCAACATCTCCCATTCCAGTAGACTTTAACCAACTCAAAGCCTCTCGTATACTTAGAGCCTCCGCCTCTTTAGCCATATAAAGCCCCGGGATCCTCATGTTCTTGGCCGCTAGGAAAACTCCATTATCATCTCTCAAGACCCAGCCTAACCCCATTTCATTACTTTCCTGCCTCAATGCTACATCTGTGTTCAACTTTAGTCTCCCATGCGCTGGTTTTGACCACGACACTACATTCAAATGTTCTTGATCCGTTGGAGTTCCCTCATTTGCACTCCTCCAACAATCCAGGAACACCATAGACCTACTCAGCACCACATTTAAATCAAAAACCACGCCCTTCCACGCACTATCATTCCTGCTTCCCCACACACTCCAACAAGTCATTAGAAATTTAGGCAGAGAGTCAACATCTAACAAATTAATAGCCCAAAAAAACCAATCACTTATACTATTACCAGCAAAGTAACTGATTTGTGGCCACCCCAGCTTGTGCCACAGTTGTGCCACCTTAGCACAGTAGACAAACAAATGAAGGGCTGATTCCTGCACACAACTGCACATATGACAATTCAAATCGCATTCAACATTTCTTAACTGCAGAATATCCCGTGTAGGGAGATAACTAGAAGCCAATTGCCAACAAAAATTCTTCACCTTCGGGGGAATATGTGAGTTCCATATCTTATTCCATGGGCGGTCATCTGCTGCCACCAAAGTGAGATGCTTGTAACAAGACTTAACTGTATAAGCACCCTTCTGGTCCCATTGCCATATCCACTGATCTCGTGGCCTCCGAACACTAACAGGAATATTTAAAATCAAGTTAGCATCGCGGGCATTAAAAATATCATTAACACACTCTACATCCCACCCCGTACCGTGCATATTCATAAGAGAGGACACCGGAGCCGTTCGGACTGATGGATGCAGGTCAGTTTCCACATAAGGGTTGTCATCTACCGGGAGCCAAGGATCAAAGCCAATAGAAGTCTCATCCCCATCACCAATTGCCCTTCTACACCCCTCCTTCAAACAACTTTTAACCTCCAACATCCCCCTCCAAACAAAAGAAGGATTACTCCCCTCCCCAGCCTCAAAGTATTCACAGCTAGGATAGTAACGTGCCTTAAACACGCGAGCAAGTAGACTAGTGGGGTTTGTAACCAATCTCCATGCCTGTTTGCCAAGTAAGGCCAAATTCATCTCATGCAGGCGCCGAAAGCCCATTCCACCATTCACCTTGGGCCTTGACAACCCTTCCCAGGAGCGCCACCTTATACCACGGCCATCCCCAATCCTTCCTGTCCACCAATACTGATTCATAATGACCTCCATCTCCCGACACAGGCCAATGGGAAGCAAGAACACCGACATAGCGTATGCCGGCATTGCCTGTAGCACATTCTTCAAAAGGACTTCCCTCTAGCTCTAGACAGAAACTTCGCATTCCACGACCGTACCCTAGACAGTATCCGGTCCTTCAGAAACCCCAGGATGGCTTTCTTCCTCCTACCCACAAGCAAGGGTAACCCCGGATATTTTCCACTAGTCAAACCCTCCTCCCCTCCTAGTATATCAACCACATCATTCCGAACATTCTGAGGCACATTAGCACTAAAACAGGCAGCAGATTTATCATAATTTATATACTGACCCGATGCCTTAGCATAGGTATCCAAGACATACCTCATCTGCACACTTTCCTCAACAGTAGCACGGTGAAACAAGAAGGAATCATCCGTAAAAAGGAGATGAGAAATGGAGGGTGCCCCTCTTGCCACTGTAACCCCATGCAACACGCCCGTAGACATTCTTCTCTCAATCATCGCACTCAACCCTTCAGCCACAAATAAGAACAGATAAGGTGATAACGGGTCCCCTTGCTGGAGGCCCCTACCTGGGATAACAGGCCCCATGATAAGTGCATAATTGTTCATATTTATACCCCATGTTTACCCCATATTTAACCTTGTTTCATTTAGGAAGTTTCACAATGTTGTTCAAAATGATCTTTATTTTGCTCACTTGATCCATTATGCACAATTCATTATCTTTGAGTAGAAATGAAGGATTTTAGATCATGTTGGATGCATTTGGAGTCAAGGGGAGCCAATGTGAAGTTATGGAGATGGATGCAACACTTCCAAAGGAGCCAAAGAGTGATGTTTTCAATAGTGTTGATCATATGGACAAATTAAACCAAAGGCAAAAGTGGAACAAGTTGAAATTCTCGCATGGTTTGGCCACTGTTCTGTTTTCGGGGCATATATCGGTCTAGAAATATCCAATTTATGTGATTCTTGTCCCATTGGAAAGAAGACTCAAAGAGCTACAACTCATATTCAGACATCAAAGCCTAAAAAGGAAGTCACAGGGGTCGAAATTATCCTTGAAGTTGAAGTTCCAAACTTACAATTCAAAACTGACCACTGTTTGGTTTTTGGACCATATCTCGGCCTAGGAATATCCAAATGAAGTGATTCTTGCGCCATTGGAAAAAGAAGACTCGAAGGACTACAACTGTCATGAAGATTATAGTTCCAAATTCTGACGTTTTGAAGGCCAAAAGACACGGCCAAGCACACGGCCGTGTCTGTGGCCGTGTATTTTCTGTGCATTCCAGTAGCTACTGCCGTTTTGGACACGGCCAGGGACATGGCCATGTCCCTGGCCGTGTCACCTCTGCTGCAACTTTTTATAAACTCCGTTTTTTGTCATTTCTACTTGGTTTTGACTCTTGTTAGAACCCTAGACACTCTCTTTCATTCTCCTTCATATTTTTAGGTTAGAATAGACTTAGATTTATGTTTCTTAACACTTTTGAAGCTTGTAATCAAGGATTCAACACTTGGATTTCAAGATTTACCATCCATTTCTTAGTGAAGTTTTCTTCTCCCTTTTATCTCTTTATCTTGCAATGTTTATGCTTTACATTTGTGTTCTTGTGTTCTTTATGCTATTTAATCATGAGTAGTTAGTTTATGGACTTGAGTTATGGTTGTATTTCATATCTTGATGCTTAGTTTGTGATTATTGTAAAAAAAAAAAAAAAAAAGGGGGAAGAACTCCAACCTAGGGTTCATGTGTTTGTGAAGGTTTTGTATTTATATCTTGTTAATGTTTGATGTACACATTCATTAGCTTGTTTTTGAAGGATTCCTTGCCTCAACGAGAGTTGGGTGATGAATCCAAGCCACCCCTTGCATAGACCCGATTTCTTCCTACGAAAATAGGGGAAATTGGGCTTTAGATGCTTTGTGTGCTTGATGTACTTGGAATTGATTCTTCCTACGAAAATGGGGGAAATTGGGGGTTTTAGATGCTTTGTGTTCTTGAAGAACTTGGAGTTGATTCACCACGAGAGTGGGGCAATTCCTTGTTCTAATCCTTGTTAATTTGCTCACGTGAGTGACTTATAGACTAGGATTCCTACGTGCATCCCCTCTATTCCTTGGTTGTGTGATTTTCCCAAATCCTTAGGTTGTGCTATGCATCTAGAAGATAATGCTCCCTAGCTTGAGTCCTATTTCTTTATTTTGTGTTTACCTTTTGGTTCATATGTGTTTGAGTTACTTTGTTTAGTTACCATTACCTTGAAAGTTTTTGTTATTTCCTTAGCTTCTTGTTGATTTCCTTATACTAGTGCCTAGTTGCTTGTGATTGCGTATTACGTGCCATAAATCCCAATCCCCTGAGGACGACATAACACACCCGAGCTCACATCTTATTTTTGCTACATCACCCCACCTTCCGCTGCTCATGTAGTATATGGTAACGCACTGATGTTACCATTTCAAGCAAGATATTGACCCACTGCATACCAAATCCCATTTTAATCATCACTGCATGTAGGTACCGCCATTCTACCCGGTCATACGCTTTAGACATATCAAGCTTCAATGCCACAACCTTTCTCGACCCTGTGTTTTCCTCTTCAAGTGATGGTGTACCTCATAAGCCAACATAATGTTATCTGTGATTAATCGGCCAGGAATGAAAGCACTCTGGGCTCCTGAAATTAAATTCTGCAACAAAGGCTTTAACTGGTTAGCACACACTTTCGCTGCTATTTTATAGACTACGTTACACAACGCAATCGGGCGTAGATCTTTCATCGTTTCCGGGACCGTCTTCTTCGGTATTAACACTATAAAAGTGTCATTGGCCTTCTGGGGGAGCTTAGCTGTTTCAAGGAACCTTCTGCAAAAAGCCGTGACCTCCCCTCCCACAATGTCCCAAAAAAACTGGAAAAACCCCGGGCCAAAATCATCAGGTCCAGGGGATTTATCCGGGTGCATCTGAAACACAACGATACGCACCTCCTCCATACTAAGAGGCCGAAGAAGCCTAGCATTATCAGCAGCCGTAACCTTTGTCGAGATTGTATCAATTACTTCCTGGAAATCCCCATAGTCCGGCGAAAACAAGCCTGCAAAATAGTTCAACATGACACTATCCAGACCCGCCTCATTCACCACCCAATTCCCATCCTCATCCTGGAGCCTCTTAAAAGAATTCTTTCGTCGTCTTGCTTTCACAGAATTATGGAAAAACTTACTATTCACATCCCCCCCCCCCCCCCCCTTATACCAAAACTCTTTTACGCGTTGTTTCCAATAGGAGTGTTGTTGCTCTAACAAGAATAGCAAATTCCTCTCGACCACCTCATACTCACGCATCCCGGGCTCATCCCTACGAGAACTGAGCAAATCTAACCGACGTTTATTCAGCTCTATTTATCGCTGGAATTCTCTGTTATAGCGTCGGCCCCACCGTGAAATATCTTGCGCACAAGCCTCTACTCTGGCTAACGTATCCAGGCCATTGGTCCAATCCCAACTATGCGTAACAATCTCTCTACACGCCTCCTCCCGGAGCCACATATTATCAAAACAGAACCTGGCTCTCTTACGAACTGGCGGCACAGCAACAGGGGTTAACATCAGCGGTCGATGATCACTATAAGGAACCGTCAACGTGAGCGCTTGTACCCCCTCAAACAAGTTAAGCCAACTGTCATTTGCTAGAATTCGGTCCAATTTCTCTTCAATCATTCTATCAGTGCCCCTTGACTTCACCCAGGTATACTGATGTCCCCCAAAAGGTACATCCTGCAAACCACTATCAGCCACCGCCTCCCTAAACCCATTTATCAACCACCCCGGATGTGGAACACGACCCCGCTTCTCGAATTGGTCCAAAAGATCATTAAAATCACCCATAACTACCCACGGTAGCTGTGAGCGTGCAGATAAAGTCCGTAACAACTGCCATGCCTCCCGCCTTTGTTGTCTCTCCGGATACCCATAAAATCCTGTAAACCGCCAACATGGGCAACCCACATCGAGCCTGATTTCCGTATCAATATGATTACTCGAGTACCCATGTATCAATATTTTTTTTAAACACTTATGTTAAATGGGAAATTTTAATTCCTCCCTAACATGACTTGAATGTTGACAAATGACAAGTGAGCCCTAGAAAAGTTAAAATTAATTAATGGGAAATTTTAATTATATTCCTCACTAATATGACATGAATAATGTTGACAAGTGAGCCCTATAAAAGTTGAAATTAATTAATGCTAAAAGTAGGAGGTGGCCCACAATGCTAAAAGCTATTATTGGGGAAGTAAACATGACTATTGACTCCATGTACGCCTAGCAAATAAAACGCCATAGATAAGATAAGATCAGAGCTCATCTATAAATAAATTCTCACAATCTCACATCCATATATCTTCCTATCAATCTATCTTTCTTCAATTCCTCAACCCAATTCAAGACTCCAGTCTCCAGCCATGGCCAATGCTCGAATTGCGAGGTTCATCACAGAGGTGGCGCCGCCGCAATTGGTGACGGTGATGAGGCGGCGCAGGGCAGCCAAGATGCTAGACCCCATCAAGGAAGATGAAAGCTTTTCTCCCAAGCTGACCACCACCGATACGCCCTCTGCGGCTAAGTACTCTTCTGCTTCGTTTTTAAGCGCTACTGCTGCACCCAAGCCCAAGTTTTTCTTCAAGGACGACGCCGCCGCCGCCGCCCGGCGGGCTTCTTCGTCGTCTGTCGTCTTCGGAAACTGAAGCCTGAAGGTGGGTGGCCGGAAATTTATATGGTTTTTTTTGGTTTCTCCGGCCTGCTGGTTATTTATTGTGAAGCTGCAGATCAGAGAGAAAGAGAGCTATATATGGTGTATGTTTACGGCTTAGGTTTTCATGACTGTATTTACTTACGTTAGTTTGTAAATATTCTCAGCAAGAAATCGTCATGAATGCCTCTTTCACTAGCTAATCGTTTATTTTATCAGTATTTTATTTTGAGAAAATCATACTTTTGCCATTGAATTCTTCTGATTTTAAAAAAATTAAGAAAAAATGGTCAAATAAGCTCTCAAACTTTATTCAAATACCAGTAATCGGAGAATGTTGCCTTCTCCGATCAAGGAGAATGTAGACCAAACTGGTTGCCTTCTCCTACGCGGAAGAAGACGATCGGTTTGGTTTCCTTCAACAAACACAACCGGCCACCGAAAACGCAACCGGCAACCGTCTAATCGCTGGAACCTTAGTGACCTACAATTATAAATGACCGGTTTATGAGCTTCGATGCTCCAAAATAATATGCTTATGATCAGAGTTTAGTGCTAACTTTTAAAATTTTAAGGGACTAATTAACTTTTTGAATAAAGTTCGAAGACTTATTTGACTTTTTTTCTCAAAACTTAATCCATATATGTGAGTTTGAACAAATTCAATGGCTCGAATGTTCACAATATTACACATTCAAGTTTTCAAGTTTTGGCATTGATCAAATTTGGTCAAATAACAAGTATATACTCACTCATATGGGAGCGTTATGCTGTGCAACCGTGTGCACCATGCATGGTGCATACGGTTACAAAAGCGACGTCGTAACGTTCAACTTAGAAAATTAAAATTTAATTTCGATTACCATTAACGGCGTTATGTCGTGCATAATTTGAACTATATATACATTCATAACTTCATAACTATACATTCAGAATTGCATAACTACACATCCATAACTTGATAACTATACATTCAGAATTGCATAACTACACATCCATAACTTCATAACTATACATTCAGAATTGCATAATTACACATCCATAATTTCATAACTATACATTCAGAATTGCATAACTACACATCCATAACTTCATAACTATATATTCAGAATTGCATAACTACACATCCATAACTTCATAACTATACATTCAGAATTGCATAACTACACATCCATAATTTCATAACTATACATTCAGAATTGCATAACTACACATCCATAACTTCATAACTATACATTCAGAATTGCATGCATAACTATACATCCATAACTTCATAACTATACATTCAGAATTGCATAACTAAACATCCATAACTTCATAACTATACATTCAGAATGTGAAATTATAACTTTATAACTATATATTCAGAATTGCATGCATAACTACACATCCATAACTTCATAACTATACATTCAAAATTGCATAACTAAACATTCATAACTTCATAATTATACATTCAGAATGTAAAATTATAAAATTATGAACATATGTTTACGTAACTAACGGCAATTGAAAATGATTTTTTTAAAAGTAAAACGACCCTGTTTTTGTAACCGTGTGCACCATGCATGGTGCACACGGTTCACTACTGGAAATTATGAAATTTTCGACCACCTGAAAGTGATCTTAAATCAAGTTGATACCAAAAAGTGGTCGGAAATAGCAATAAAGGTTTTTTCAAATATCAAAAGTGATCGGAACAAGACTTTCGACTTGATTTAAAATCACTTTCAGGTGGTTAGAAATTCCATAATTTTCAGTAGTGGTTGCACAGCATAATTTGCCACTCATATGCCACAAATATATCGAAGCTAATCAAATTCTCTGCAACAAAATTAACTTCTAAGGGTGTGCAAACTTCGGATAATTTTCGGTTAACCGACCGAACCAACAAAGTTCGGTTAACCGTTTTCGAACCGAACTTTTTCGGTTCGGTTAATGGTTAAAGGAATTTTAAAACTTCAGTTAACGGTTAATTCGGTTCTAAAGGTCGGTTAACCGAATTAACCGAACGGTTAACCGAAGTTTTTAATATATATAAATAATAATATAAATATAAATACTAATTTGAAATTATGGATGTTTGGAGTTTATAATTCATGTTTTTTATATTTTGTTATGAATTTATTATGATATGTATTTTATTTTAATTGAATTTACTATTTTATGTGTTATTTTTAGAATTTTAAATTTTAGCTTTAAAAAGTTCGGTTAATCGGTTAACCGACTGATTAACCGAAAAAAATTCGATTCGGTGAATTCGGTAGAGCAAATTTCGATTCGGTTAATGGTTAAAGAAAAAAAAAACTTCGGTTAATTCGGTTCGGTTAAAACGGTTCGATTAATCGAACGGTTAACCGATTGAATACCCTTATTAACTTCTAAATAAATATGTACATTTGAGATTATGGGCGAACACGAATGATAATGCAATATAATAATCATCGAGACATCAACCATCCATTATTTTATTTTATTTTCATTAACATGTGAATTAGAACAAATTTCAAGTTTAGTCATTAATTATTGTATCATTGCAAATAAAAATTAATTTATATTCACTTCTTGTCAATGACTAAATTTAAGATTTGATCTATGAATTATAAGCTCAAATTCACTTCTAGTTTGAGTCAAACCCACCGATGCTTCCTCTACCTACTTAGAGGTCATCGGCTAGATTAGATTAAAGTAATTAGCTAAATGTGTATTGGGATGTATTATCTCATTTCAAATTTTTATAGTAAAAGGATTAAGAATATAATTGAACTAATAATACTTCAAACTGAAGTCATCAATTGTTAAATATATGATATATGTAAATTTAATTAAAACTATGATAGTATCATTCACTTTACAATTTTTTATGGCATAAAAGAATAAATTTTTTGTAAATTCTTGTTCAAGTTTCAAAAGAATAATTCCATTTAATTATAATCAACTAAAAATTTAAATACGGAGTAAATAAATGGCAATTTATATCGTGGACCATGGTCCAATACACATAATTTGACTTCCTAATGTATAGAATTCATGTTCTTAATATACAGAATTTATGTTCATAATACACATACACATAAACAAAATAATATAATAAAGACACATAAACATTTAACATAATACACAGAATTCATATTCATAATGTAAAAATTCATGTTCATAATGCACATAATTCATGTTCATTATATCATATTTATGTGCAGTGGCGGAGCCACAATGGAGACAGTGGGGGCAGCTGCCCCCCTGCCCCATATAAATTGGATATATATTAAACATATCAAAACTTCAACAAAGTTTAGCTTAGTTTAGATGGTAAGGTCTTTGTTTCTTTATTATATATCATACGAAAAGTCGGCGGTTTGAATCCTATAACTAACTTCTTTTTTCCATCTAGTAATTTAGTTTTAGTTGCCATTTCTTTTTTCCATCTAGTAATTTAGTTTTAGTTGCCATTTCTTTTTTCCATCTAGTAATTTAGTTTTAGTTGCCATTTCCTTTTTCCATCTAGTAATTTAGTTTTAGTTGCCATTTCCTTTTTCCATCTAGTAATTTAGTTGCCATTTGCAATATTAATACTAACTAATTTTTTACGCGCATTGCGCGATTGGGATAATGCCCAACGTTATTTTTTTTTAAAATAAGTACTTTAAAGTATATCAAGGCAATATTATATTGGAATTGCTCATGCATAGATAATTGAATGCTGAATTTGCGTATTTAAATAGGTAATTCTAAGTTTGCAAATGCAAGATAATATAGTCAAGATTGATTATAATTGTCAATAAAATAATTGTATAGGTCTGGTTGAAACCAAATACTGGACATAAGGGAGAGCAAATAAAAATTAGGGCATAAAATATTAAATATATACTAATATTGAAGAGCTAACTGCTGATTGCCAAACAAGGACATTGCGAGGTAGTTTCCCACTTCAAATTATTGTGTGATTTGAATTCTCCTTTTGTCAATAAATCTCCCAATTAGTTAATATTATTGGTTTAATTATATTTTTTTATTTTTTATTTTTTATTTTAAAACAACAACAACAACAACAACAACAACAATAATAATAATAATAATAATAATAATAACAATTATAATTGTTATTATTATTATTATTATTATTATTATTATTATTATTATATTATTATTATTATTATTATTATTATTATTATTATTATTATTATTATTATTATTATTATTATTATTATTATTATGTATACTCTTAGGTCATTTAACATGTTAATCTAAACAGCTAATTTGTTCAAATATCTTTTTATAAACCGTTGAAATAATTCGCTGGTCAAATCCGTTAAAATAATCCCTAACGGCTAACTGCGGATTGTCAAACAAGGACATTGCGAGGTAGTTCTCACTTCAATTTGTTGTATGATTTGAATACTCTCTTTGTCAACAAATCCCTCAAGTAATTAATATGATTGGCTTTATTAATTATATTTTTAAAATTTTTCATTGTATGAATAAAATACTTGGTAAATAAATATATATCATTATTTTGTATTATAACTTTGATATTTAATTAAAAAATAGTGCACAAAAAAAAAAGATAATAGACAATGTAGTGAATATAATCAATTGATGAATTTTAATGTAAAGAATTTCTACATTGGAGAAAAATAAAGACAATATAACTAATAAAATTATTTCTCTTATTTAATTTATCGATAATGAATAATTTTATTTTTTTTGAATAAAGACATTGTAGACACATAATTCTAAATTAAAGAAATTCATATGTATTATTTTTTGTTGTAGCTACTAAATTATTATTTAATTTAATAAGAATAAAATAGAGTACTAATTATGCCAACTTTAATTGAGATAGGGTTCGAACTTAAGACCTTTTTTTTTTATTGAAATCAATGAGTAAGTTAACGGTGAACTAACAAAAATTAACAGAAAATATAATATTTAACGGAAAAGTTAACGGATAATCATATTCATTAAGGATAAATTAGAAAATCTTAAGAAAAAATTAAAATCTGATCAATCTAAGTCATTCATTTGATTAAAATATGTGACCGCCATTTTTTCTACCCATTATAGGCCTAACTCTCTTGGGCTCTTATTAGTATAGTAGATATAGTAGATATTGCCCTTGTAACTGTGTTTAGTTGCCATTTGCTTTTCATTTGTTTTTCAATTCACTACTTTAATGGTTATGTTAATCACCAAGGATGAATACATTTACTGGAAATTCGTTAATGTTAGTTGGCATAGTTGTTTATTTGGAATAATGAGTTAATGTTAGTTAGGATATAGTTGTTTAACAATTTTATTCGTATTTGATATTTTGTATTTGATCGAACATTGTATTTGAACATTTTTTTAATTCATTTTGCTTTTGCTTTTTTGCCCCCACTCAAGTGACTCAACATAAATTCTGGCTCCGCCACTGTTTATGTGTACGTGTATTATGAACAAAAATTATGTACATTATGAACATGAATTATGTACATTGTGAACTCAAATTATGTGTACTGGATCAGGATCCACAGTGCATTGTGAATCCTGGTCCACGATATAACGATCCAATATATATTGGGATACACGTTTGATAGAGGATTTGGGCCTAGTTTCACATACCAATGGGGTCAGGGGGGCAAATTATTGTGTGGACCATGATCCACACAATGTTATGTAAACCATAACAAAAAGTACACTTTTAATATACTAAATGTACATTATTTTTGTACTGAATGTACATTATACAATATAATGTACACTCAGAACAAAAATAATGTACATTCTCTGAATACAATGTACATTATTTTTATATTGAGTGTACATTATTTTACAATAAACAAAATATGATTCATACAACTTGTGTGAACCATGGTCCACACAATAATGATTGGTCTAGGGGTGGAGGTTTAGGCTGAGATTATCTCAGCCAATATTGGCTTTGCAAGCTGATGTGGTTAAGCCACATCAGCATTTTTCATTTTTTTTATAATTAAGGCGGTTTGCAAATTTGCTTCTGCAGCAAATTTGCAAACTGCTGACAAAAGCTGGTGCGGCAACAGTCGTGCCAGCTTTTGTATTATTTAATTTTTTTTATTGTTTTTCTTTTTCTTTTTAATATTTTAATATTATTAATAATGTTATTTTAATATGTTGTGCCCACTTTTGAAAGTTGATTAGATTTGTAAGGATGTAGTGTGAATAGGAGATGATTTGCAAATAAGATGATGTGGAAGTGGGACCCATTTTTGAGAGTGGGAGATGTTTGCAGGGATAAGGACAGCCTTAGAAGTTAATTGGGTCTACAGTGCGATTGGGCCGATTTGGGAATCAATTTATAAAAGTTCGTAAAATATTCAACAATTTATATCATGAACCAGGTCACCAGAGTCTACAGAACATTATGAATCTTGGATTGAGACGACGAGGTATATAATTTATATGTTTAAAGTATAGAATTTCATAACACAAGACACAAAAATTCAGAACACAAAACACATACATTTGTTATATATTTATTTATTTTTCAAATCTGATTTAGGCACATAATTTGTCTGAAACGGTGAGGTACATAATTCATACTCGTAAGGTACAAAATTTCATAATACAAAATACAAAAAGCCATAACACAATACACATACACACGGTATATTTACTTATTTTTTAAATATGATTTAGGTGAAAATTTTGTGTTCATAGACATAGAATTTCACAACACAAACACATAAATTCATAACATGAGACAAAATTACTAATTTGTTTCAGGTACAAATTTCATACTCTTAAAATACAAAATTTAATAACGTAAGACACAAAAAGTTACAACACAAAACACATACACATAAACCAGGGTCCACGGTGTAGTGTGAACCTTGGTCTATGGTATAAGGATTGAAATGGGCAAATTATACCATGAACTAGGGTCCACCTTGCATTATGGACCCTGATCTAAAATGACATGTATTTATATTATATGTCTACTTAACAAATTATATGCTTGTAAATAAATTGAAGACACATAATATGTTAGCTACAAGTAGCCAGGTACATAATATGTCGTTAACATATTATGTGCTTGTAGTTAACATATTATATATCTTCAGTTATTTACAAGCACATAATTTATTAACTGAATGCACATAATATATTAACCAAAGACACATAATTTTTAGACCAGTGTCCACAATACAGGGTAGTCCGAGTGGACCTTGGTCCATGGTATAACAATTGATTAAAAAAAAAGGCAATTTATATCATGGACCAGGGTCCACGTATCATTATAGACCCTGGATCGAAACGACAGAAAATTATGTAGTGGATCAGGTTATATTCACAGTTTTTGAAATCTATATTCCCAATTTTTGAACTTTATATTCACAATATTATAACTGAATATTCACAATTTTATATCTCAATACACAAAATTACATGATGGGGTGAGGACCCCGGCCCAAGGTATAGGGGCCCAAAGAAAATAGATAGGAGAAGTGGGCCAGCGTCGAGAAGAGCCCGAAGAGCAATTGGGCAGAGTCCGGGAGTCGGCCCAGGCCCAAGCATGGGGCCCAGTTCCGAGCTGCCAAGAGGAGTCCAGTAGGAGCTTAGGCCGAGACAAGGAGTCGACCGAGGCCCAAGCCCAGGAAAGACTCGGCTCAAGGAGCCGTTGAGAGCATTGAAGAGGCTCGTTTAAAAAGGGAGCCGTTGAGACATTGAAAGCCGGACACGGTCAGGCCGTTACAAGCCTGGGAGAGCCGTTGGTCGACCGAGTAACGGCGTCCAACGGCTCCGTATCTTAATTAGCCATGAAGTCGGCCATCAAAGGCCTTCAAGTCGGTAGAGGAGGAGCCACTATATAAAGGCTCCTCCATTCTTGTAAAAGGGAGAGACAATTGAACACCCAAAGAGGGAGAATACCAAAAAGTTCCGAGTACTAGCATAAACTCCGAAATAGACATACATTTCATTGAAAGGTGCACCCACCAGCCAAAGGTTGTGTTGGACCTCCTTGGGCCCGAAAACCCTAACACCATCACTGGCGCCGTCTGTGGGGATCGAAACTAAGAGTCACGTGTCCTCTTGAGTGAGGCGAGTCCGAGGAACAACGATTAGAATCCCAGTCGAATTAGAAAAGTTCCAGACATGGCAGGAAGTGAAGAACAATCGAGCCGTCATGACAATGGACGGGAAGCAGACCTGAGAAGCCAGCTGAATCGGAGAAATGCCCGGAGCCGGGAAAACGAGACAACACCGCCGCCGACACCACCGATAAACCAACAATTGTCCCAAGTGCTGCTCACCCCAGAGCAGCTGCGTGCAATCGGACGCGCCTGTGCCGAAGCAAGCCTAGGAGTGAGAGAATAGTCCATCATTCGCCAGCCGCAACGCGAGTTACAGCCGCTTCATAGGCCCGACAACCGACAACAGAGCCGACGGGCCGAAAGTCAACCGGTACAGTCCGTTCATTCTCGGCTGGGTCCCAGCGATGGGCGTCGGTCGGCAAGAGAACGATTGGGTCGGATGGAACCCAGTCATTCCCCGTTAGCCGCTCGCCATCGACAAGCTGCACGAGAGAAGAACCGTACCAAAAGAGCCAAGACTGAGACTCGTCGCGTTGAGCAACCTCCACGCAACCCCGACCAACCGGCTGAGTCTGAAATCGGCGAGAGCATGGAATCCACAGGAAATCGCACCCGGGAGAGGGTCGAAGTGGCGAACTTAGTGCAAGAAGTGCGAAATCTAAAAGAACAGATGGAGGGGAAAACCAAGTCCCCAGGACGTACGTTACTGACCGCCTTACCCTTCTCGGATGAGGTTATGGCTTTTAAAATACCGGGTGATTTCAAGTTCCCGGAGCAGGCCACGTTCGATGGAACCGGCGATCCCCGGGAGCATTTGCTGAGCTACCAGGCTAAGATGCAGGTTTTGGGGGTACGAGATCCGGTCATGTGCCGCGCCTTCTTGCCCACGTTGAAAGGGTCAGCACAAAGGTGGCTAGTGGCACAGCCCTCGGGATCGATTCACAACTTTGAAGAGCTGGCAGACCGCTTCATGAGCCATTACGCCGCTAATATCAAGCCACAAAAGGACCTAACACACTTGGGTAACATTCGTCAAGACGAAGGCGAGTCCTTGAAAACCTATCTGGCCCGCTGGCAGAAAGAAATCCAGTCCATAGAAGAGGTCGAGGACCAGACGGCGCTCACCTTCTTCATCGAGTCGCTGCGGTCCGGCCAGCTGTACCGAGACCTGAGGGACAATCGTCCGGCCACCTACGCAGAGGCCATTCATATGGCCAACAAGAGGGCCAACACAGAGCAGGCTATGAAGTACAAGCGACAGCGCGAAGTCGGCGGATCCGCCAGCGGGAAGAGGACGCGAGCGGAAACCAAAGAAAGGCGCCCGGACGTGACTCGGCGACCCGAGGTCAGACGGCCATACGACAGACCCGTCGTCCACGCTTATCGGCCGATTCCCGAACGTCCGGTCCATGAGATACAAACGGTCGCCCCGCCTCTGCCTCCGCCGACCGACGAACGAAGAAATGGGTAAGACCTCCTTATTGTCGTTATCATAAAACTTATACTCACAGCACGGAGGAATGCTTCTACCTGAAGAAGATCATGGAGGGTATCATTCAGCAAGGGACCCCGCCTCCTAATCAGTGGAGGCGAAGATCGGTCAATAGAGGGGATGAGGATCCCGCCGCCGTTGCCGAAAATAGTCGAGGCAAGCAGCCGACTCCCGAGGAGGAGGAGGTTCAGTGGCGTCAGAAGCCAGTTATCAACATGATAGTCGGCGGGCCGGAAGGTGGTGACTCAACAAACACCCGAAAAGCCTGGGCCCGCCAGTTATACGTTGGAACGGTGTACGGGCGCGAGGAGAACCCTAAAAAGGTGTGCCGAGAGCCCATTGTGTTTACCGACCGAGATTTACCAGCCGGTGAAACACCGCATCGAGATGCGCTGGTTATAGCTATGGACATCAATGGCGTTGTCGTCCGACGAATCCTGGTGGACACCGGAAGCAGCGTCAATGTGCTGTACCTAGAAACCTTCATCAAAATGGGAATGACTCGGGAACAGCTGAGTCCTGTCAAAACTCCCCTCGCCGGTTTCACAGGGGACTCGGTGGAGGCGGAAGGATCGATCACACTTCCAGTTGAGATCGGCAGTTACCCAGACGTACAGAGACTCAGCATGAAGTTCATTGTGGTGAATCTGGCCTGTTCACATAACGCTATACTCGGCCGACCGGGTCTCGAGGATTTGGGAGCGTTGATTTCAATTGAGCATCTTTGCTTAAAATTCCGCACGCCAAACGGAATAGACACGGTGCGCTGTGACCGTAAGGTCGCTCGCGACTGCTACCTACAGGCATGTAAGGGGATGGGAAAGCGCGAGATACAGGTCCATGAGATCACCGAGAGGCCCCCAAAAAGGACAATAATACCACGTCCGGAGCCTGCCATCGAGTTGGAAGAAGTCGAGATCGACTCCACGCAGCCGGACCGACGAGTCCGAATTGGAGTCGGCCTCCCCGAGGAAGTAAAGGAAGAAATTATAAAGGTGCTCCGGGAACACCGGATGGTCTTCGCCTGGTGCCCGGAGGACATGCCAGGCGTCGACCGATCGATCATATCGCACAGACTCGCTGTGGATCCCGGGCATCGACCGGTTGTGCAGAAGAAGCGATACCTGGCCAACGACCGAAGAGAATTTGTGAAGAAGGAAGTGAGCACGCTACTCGCAGCCGGACACGTCCGCGAAGTTAATTACCCAGAGTGGTTGGCGAATGTGGTCCTTGTACCCAAGCCCCCGGCGTGGCGGATGTGCGTGGACTATACCGACCTTAATAAGGCCTGCCCAAAAGATCCGTTTCCCTTACCGCGGATCGATCAACTGATCGACGAGACGGCGGGGTCGGCGCTGTTGAGCTTTATGGACGCCTTTAGGGGGTATCATCAGATATTCATGCACTCGGCGGACGAAGAAAAGACTGCGTTTCTGACACCAGACGGAGTTTATTGTTACCGAGTCATGCTGTTTGGGCTCAAGAACGCCGGAGCCACGTATACCCGAATGGTGGCCCGATTGTTTCAGCACCTGCTGGGAAAATCGATGGCCGCGTACGTCGACGACATGCTCGTCAAGAGCCGAGAGGAGGGCAAACACGCAGAGGACTTGGCCGACTGCTTCAAGGTAATGTTAAGGTACAACCTCCGGCTGAACCCTAAGAAATGTGCGTTCGCCGTGCAAGGTGGAAAGTTCCTGGGTTACATGGTCACCAAGCGAGGTATCGAGCCTAACCCTGAGAAAGTACAGGCCATCGTCGACATGCAGCCTCCCAGCACTATAAAAGACCTGCAACGGCTGACCGGCCGATTGGCCGCCCTTAGCCGCTTCCTAAGCAAGGCGGCAGATAAGACCGTGCCCTTCTTCGAAGCCATGAAGAAGAAAGAAGGATTCGCTTGGACCCCAGAGTGCCAGCAGTCGTTTGAAGAATTGAAACAATACCTCTCGACACCCCCGGTATTGTCTACCCCCCAGGAGGGCGAGCCCTTGTTTCTGTACTTAGCCGCCTCTCGCAAGGCGGTGAGTTCGGTATTGGTCCGAGAGGAAGAGCGAGTCCAGCACCCGGTTTACTACGTAAGCCGGTCTCTGAAGGCTACCGAGTCAAGGTATACCGCCTTGGAAAAAATTGTATACGCGTTGGTGATTACCGTGCGCAAGTTGGCGCCCTACTTCCAAGCTCACACCGTCCGAGTACTGACAGACCAACCTCTCGGAAGTGTTTTGCGAAACCCATCGTCGTCCGGCCGCCTGGTAAAATGGGCCGTAGAACTAACCCAATATGGGATTGAATACCAGCCCCGGCCTTCCGTGAAGGGTCAGGCCTTGGCCGATTTCTTGGTCGAATGCACCGCGAGTGAGGAAGAAAAGGAAGGCGCCGTGGAGAGCTGCCTAGGCGAATGGTGGGAAATGCATGCGGACGGAGCCTCGAGTCGACAGCACTGCGGAGGAGGTGTTGTGCTCATCACCCCCGAAGGGTTCCGACTGTATTATGCCCTGAGCTATCTGTTCCAAGCCTCCAACAACGAGGCCGAGTACGAAGCTGTGTTAAATGGCCTCCGACTCGCCAGGGCCTTAGGGGTCGAGAGGTTACAAATCAAGACTGACTTTAAGTTAGTAGTCGGGCAGATCTCAGGCGCATGCGAGGCAAAGAATGCCCGGATGACTCTATATAGAGAACGCGCGGTTGAGATGCTAAAAGAGTTCGGAGCCTACGAAATAGAGTATATATCTCGAACGGATAACATAGAAGCTGACATATTGTCCAAGATTGCCTCGGAAGGAGTACCGGACCACCTGGTAAAAATCTGTCAGAAAGAGGAGCTAAGCCGACCAAGCATCGAAGAAGCAGCGCTAAGGGTCCAGCAAGTAACTGGCGAGGAATGGGACCGAGAGAAAAATCCCGATGTTCTGGATAGAGGACATCCGGCGATTCGTAGAAAAAGGCGAGTTACCGGAAGACCCGGGAGTCGCCGCGAGGGTTCGACGAAAGGCCCCCTCTTTCCAGATCGTTGATGGGCAGTTATATAAACGGTCGTTCGGAGGACCTTTGTTAAGATGTTTGCTCAGGCCCGAGGCCGAGAAAAGAATGGACAAAGCCCATAGAGGCATCTGTGCCGCGCACCAGGGTGCCCACACACTCGCTCGGAAGTTAGTCGTCCAAGGATATTATTGGCCCACTATGATGCGAGACTGTATTGAATGGATATCCAAGTGCGGTGTTTGCCAGGCATTCGCCAAGAAAGATACTCGGCCAGCTACTTTTTACACGCCGGTCACCACCGCTATCCCATTTGCCAAGTGGGGGATTGATTTGCTGGGCCCATTGCCAGTCGCCCCCGGAGGTTTGAAGTTCTGTGTCGTAGCTATCGACTACTTCACCAAGTGGGTCGAGGCGGAACCACTGGCCACCATCACCGAGTACCAATGCCGACGTTTTTTATGGAAAAGGGTAATTTGCCGCTTCGGCCTGCCCGTGCACATCGTTAGCGACAACGGACGACAGTTCGATTGCCAGGCATTCGCCGACTTCTGCCGCCGACATGAAATTCGCCACACTAAGGTGTCGGTAGCATACCCACAAGCCAATGGACAAGTCGAGAATGTGAACCGAACGCTAGTGGATGGAATTCGGAAGAAACTGGAAGACATTCGAGGGAATTGGGCGGATGAGCTTGACCGAGTCCTATGGGCTTATCGCACCACTCAACGACGAGCAACGGGAGAGAGTCCGTTCTCACTCGCGTATGGCTTTGAGGCCAAGGTTCCAATTGAGGTGGTCGAGCCCACTCACCGGGTCCGTACCTATTCGGACACGGAGAACGAAGAGAGTCTTCGAATTGAGAAAAATTTCTTAGAAGAAAAGAGGGAAGCCGCGAGTGCGCGAATGGCTGAATACCAACAGGCGGTGAAAAGATATCGCGATCGGCGGATTCGTCCGCGAGCCTTCCAGGTCGGCGACCTCGTGCTACAGGATCGACAGGCCAGTCAGCCCACAGAAGGGGGTAAGCTTGCGATCAAGTGGGAGGGACCATACCGCATCGCCGCGGTTGTCCAAGCGGGGACCTACAAACTAGAAACATGGAGGGCAAGCCCGTGGATCGAATTTGGAATGTCATCCACCTGAAGAAGTTTTATCAATAGAAAGGGACAAAGCATGTATGGGCCCGCGGGTCCTGAAAGACTTGAATAAAAGTACGAGTTACGGTTGACCACTCCAGGGACTCGGCGAGTATATAAACAAACAATGGGGCACTGACCCTAAAACGTTTCTAAGAAAGTAAAAGCCTAAGGAGTCGCCTCGACTGAGAGACTCGGCGAGAAAGAGTTAGGAAACAAGGGCCCAGACCCTTAGTCGTTTCCGTGAAAAAGCCAAGAGGAGTCGCCTCGACTGAGGGACTCGGCGAGTATATAAAGAAACAATGGGGCACTGACCCTAAAACGTTTCTAAGAAAGTAAAAGCCTAAGGAGTCGCCTCGACTGAGGGACTCGGCGAGAAAGAGTTAGGAAACAAGGGCCCAGACCCTTAGTCGTTTCCGTGAAAAAGCCAAGAGGAGTCGCCTCGACTGAGGGACTCGGCGAGTATATAAAGAAACAATGGGGCACTGACCCTAAAACGTTTCTAAGAAAGTAAAAGCCTAAGGAGTCGCCTCGACTGAGAGACTCGGCGAGAAAGAGTTAGGAAACAAGGGCCCAGACCCTTAGTCGTTTCCGTGAAAAAGCCAAGAGGAGTCGCCTCGACTGAGGGACTCGGCGAGTATATAAAGAAACAATGGGGCACTGACCCGAAAACGTTTCTAAGAAAGTAAAAGCCTAAGGAGTCGCCTCGACTGAGGGACTCGGCGAGAAAGAGTTAGGAAACAAGGGCCCAGACCCTTAGTCGTTTTCGTGAAAAAGCCAAGAGGAGTCGCCTCGACTGAGGGACTCGGCGAGTATATAAAGAAACAATGGGGCACTGACCCTGAAACGTTTCTAAGAAAATAAAAGCCTAAGGAGTCGCCTCGTCTGAGGGACTCGGCGAGAAGAAGTTATAAAACAAGGGCCCGGACCCTTAGTCGTTTTCGTGAAAAATTCATAAGGAATCACCTCGACCGAGGGACTCGGCGAGCAGTTAAGGAAACAGGGTTGAAGAGAAAGCCTCAAGCTCAAGATAATACGAAAGAGAAGAGAAAATGGTAATTCTATTAAAAAAAGGCCCGAAAAGGGGGCCAGCCTTTACAAAAGGGACTATCCCAAACAGGATAGCCCTAAACTACTGGGGAGGGGGTGTCGACGTCAATCCCTTCGACTTGAGCCCCTGCCGTTGGTCCAGCCAGGGGAACAGAAGAAGGGTCCTCGACCTGAAGAGCGGACTCAGCGAGCTCCGGAGGTGTTGCTGAGGGAAGAGTCGTCGGATCAGAGGCTGCCGAAAGAGCCGCCGAGTTCACGGTCGCCGACTGTCCTTCAGTCGCCGGAAGAGCATCTATTACGGGCTTGAGGCCCCAGCTCTCGGGAGTGAAAGAGGAGTCCCGGACCAGCAAGGCAGAATGGATCTCTGTCTGCGCCTCGCGAAAGCCGAGGCGATAGTCACGCTCGCCCAAGTCCAGGAAGAACTCGTCACCATCCGGCGTCGACAGCCACTCCTTAGCAATTTCTTTCTGGCGAGCCTCTATCGCCGCCTTCACCTCCGCCTCAAAGGCAGCCGACTTCTTGTATTCTTCGACAGAGGTCGCAGCAATCGTCGCCACCTTGTCCCGCTCTTCCTCCCACTGACGGGTGACCCTCAGCATCTCGGAATTGTGCACCTCCACCGCCTTGAGGTGCTTCGCCTGCTCTTCCAAAAAGGCCTCCTCCGTCTGGCGCAGCTTGAGGACCATAGACCGCATTTCGGTCCTGTAGTTCTGCAGCCGCTTACTCATCTCCATTTGGAAGGTGAGGTTCTGCGAAATGACCACGAGTCAGATAATAAAAGGAAAGAACGAATGAGAGGAATTAGATGGGAAACACTTACGCGGTACGACTGGCGCAGCGAGGCCTCGATGATGTACGCGTCCCCTAGAGCATGAGTCGCCTCCACGTCCTTAGGCAGGAGGACGTTAGCACACCACTTACGGACGGAGGAGGTGCCCATCCAGATCTGGGCATCCTCCTCTACCTCATGGCACAGCCGGATTCTTTTTGGAACCGGCTCATCAGTTTGACCGGCCGGGCGCTTAGAGCTGGGGCTCTCTGTCTGAGGAGGAGGAGGCTGCCGAGTGGGCGACACCACTGGCGACGGAGTCAAATCCACCACATTTCGAGGTGGTGGAGGAGTCGGCCTGGGAGCAGGAGACGGTTGGGATAAAGAGGCAGCAGCAGTGTCGGAAGTGCGCTGGGTCAGCCGACGCCTCATCTTTTCGGCTCTATCCGCCATCTCGGGAGTCAGCTCAACCGCTTCGTCGGAGCTGGAGGAGTCGGAATCGTACGGACCTGCGGAAAGGGGAGAAAAACCATGAAGTATTCCGAGTTGGAATGTGGCAAGATAAGAAAAGAAGAGGAACGAGGGGTAACAAAGACTACCTACGGTGGCCGCACCCTCCGGTAGCAAGCCACGCTTAGCCATGGCCCGGACTCGGGACCAGTACTTGACAGAGTACGGCCCAAAGCCCTTCAAGAACTCGCCGCCCAGGACCGCATCATCAGAAGGAACGGCACGTCGAGAGCAAGGCTTGAATAGAGCGGCCGGCCACAAGGTCGGAAAAGTGAAGGAAGAAAAAAGCAGGGCGGACGAAGAAATAGAGGAGCTTCCAGTCCTTAATGGAATCGGACAGCCCCTCGAAAAGCTGCCGCCCCGGGCGAACGGCGACTTGAACGAAGCCCGGCGAGTGCGAGCCGACCTTGTTCACGGTAAAAAGATACCGGAACAGGTCTAGGTCAGGCTCGCACAACCACCAATGGCAGAGGTTGACGAAGCAAGTGAGGAGTCGGTGAGAATTGGGCACTAGTTGGCCCGGAACTAAGTTGTAATGGCGGTAAAAAAGGGAAAGAAAAGGACACGGGGGAACCCGGAAGCCAAAAGCAACCGAGTGTAAATGAATACCGACATAACCCTCGGGGGGGGGGGGGGGGGGTCATAAATTTGCCGGCCCTCCGGGGCGAGGACTACGGCAGAAGGCCCAAGAAGGTATCGGGCCATTTCCAGGTCCACCGCATTGACAACGGATGGTGACCCGGAAGGGCGGACGATGGAATCGAACTTGCCCCGCGGCCGTCCGACGCCACCCGGCAGAGCCGCCACCGTCGTTAGAGGAGCGGGGCTCAGCGGAGTAACCGCCCCCGAAGAAGAGGGGGTCGGTGGAAGAGAAGATGTCGATGGAACGTCCGCCGGAAGTTCCATACGACGAAGAGAGGACGTCGATGGAATGTCTGCCGGAAGTTCCATACGACGGGGAGGAGAAGAAGAAGACGAAGAAGGAGAAGACGAAGAGGGGGAGGTCGTCTCAAGGTTATCGACCGAGTAACGACGAGAAGAAGAAGACATTACCTAAGTCAGGAGAGAGATCAGAGGAAATATTGAGTGGCCGGAGAAGCTCAAAGTTGAAGCTGAGAAGAAAGACTGGAGAAGAAAATGGAAGGAGAGACGAAATGGCTATTTAAAGGGGAGGAATTTCAAAGGACGGTGATGGGCACATTTTACACTCATATTTTAGATACATCTTTATAATAATTTTGCATTAGTTATTTAATATTATCTAATAATTAGTTCTTTTTATATATAATATTTAATATATATAATATTTAATATTTAATATATAATATATAATATATAATATATATAATATATTATATATAATATATATAATATATAATACATATTACATACTATACTTATATATACATATATATTATGTACTACTATATATATATATGCATTATACATGTATATCTATATATTATATATTATTTAAGTGGCCCACATTCACTTTAATTTCCAAAGCATTGAACAACCAATGAAACATATATTTTGTCTTCCTTTTTTTTTGTGGCGTGAAGAATTTTCAAGGGCGAAGAAGGAGGAAATGGCGTGCAATTGTCCGGAAGACCATTTCGGCATCATGGCGCAAACATAGGAAATTAGTGGAAGGAAAATGCTTAGAAACATGTATAAATAGTAAGATGAATTATGTTGTTGGGACACAATTTCACGTTCATTCTTCCCCTCTCGATTATTCTTTAAAGTTGTTACCAATGTCCATTCGTGGCTAATTTCTTCTAGCTTGGCTTAGTGAATTGATGCCCCGGAATTGATTATGCTGTAAGATTATTTATTTATTTTTATTATATATGTTTCTATGCATTTGAGTATTAAATATTATGCTAAAATTATTTGAATAGTTGTATCATTTAATTGCTAGGGAGGCCTACTAGTTATTTATTTGATATAATTATTTGCTATATTAGATAATGTTGTGCTACAAATTATTCTAATATTCAGTAGCAACTGAGGTTAATTATTGACGGCTTAGTGATAATTGGTCTCGGGTAGAATATTTTCCTAAATTAAATGCAACCGCTTGTGCTTGTGTTATTTAGTTTGTCGGTTTTCCTAGTTCCTATTGCTGCTATTAAATTAAATCTATAGCGCTTGTCTTAGGTTATTTAGTAGTTAGGGGTAATTAAACCGCTTGTGCTTTATTTACCTACAACTAAAGGAAAACAGAAATGAAATAATTTCACGACAAATATTCAATTGCATATTAATTACTTTATTAATCAATGATCAGTGTTGAATTCCGGTGGTGGATATTTACTAACCAAGGTTTCTTATTATAAGTGTTTTCGATATATCATTTTCATTGCTTTATTCGTTCAATTAAATTTCTTGTTTATTTAAATTCTCTTTTATTTTATCTTTATTCTCGATATATTCCAAACCCCCCTACTTTTAATTTGAGCACAAAAGTTAAACTAGTTACTCCTCGTGGGATCGATTCTTACTCCCGCTACTACGTTTGTAAGGTTTTAATTTGGGAGCCTACGACAGCTCACCAGACGGCCACGTGCCACCTTCTCGTTGGAGGAAGAGGAGGTGACGAGACGTGAAGGGACGCCGCATTTAATGCCTCAAAAGGCGGGGCGACGGTTCAGGCCTAGGGTTAACCCACAGACGGCGCGTCTGTCCTAGGCTAGGGTCGAACGTCAAGTGACCCGGCTTGCTAAGCCGGAAGCCCGTAGTGGGCCATGGCCTCTAGGCCCATGTGATACGAGCTGGAAGCTTCTAGAATGACCCAGTAGAACCCGGCTCATCGAATGATATCAGCCGAGTTCACGAAGAGACTCCCGTAACCAGGTCGGCAATCAGACTCGGCGACTCCCTTACCAGGAGGGTCTCGCCATAGCAAGGCTAGGAATCAGTCCCATAGACCAGAGGTCGGACGACAAAATACTAAGAAGATGTGGGGTCGGACAGAAAAACACACAATTTATTTAATTAGTACGAAGATTACAAGGCCCAGCACTCGGCCGATGCAAATTACAAGAGAAAAAATGAGTCAAGGCTTGGCTTCTTTCTCTGTCGACGGACTAGCGGTGGGAGGGCCTTCCAGGAGGTACTGAGAGCGGAAAGGCAGAGGACTCGGCTCAGGCTCAGGCATTTCGTCCAGATACACGGCGGGCTTCCCGTCATCGATCATTTGCAAAGGCCTCTCCAGAGCGCTCGGCGATATGGCCACACCGAAGAGGGGAGGAGCCTCCCACTTCTCTTCCACCATTGGTTCGGGATCTTCCACCACCGGCTCCATCTCCACCCCAGATTCCGTCTCCACGTCAATGGGTTCCCTGCACATCAGGTCCAGCATGTCTGGAAGCACCACGATGGGGTCGGAGGCCGAGTCGCCCACCAAACGACCTCCGTTAGCCAACCTTTTCTGCCTCAGTTGCTCCAGACGAGCATGCTCCTTGTTACGAATGGACCAGCGGCGATCACCGTCCCTATAACTCATAGCCCCGTACCTTCGCGAAGTGGAGAATGTTGCGATTTGCATCAACTATAAAGGGCATTTATATAGCCCAGCAAAGGCAAATACCTAGGCGATGATCGTGGAGGAGATTATAACTGACATAACTGAGCCGGATTAGACGGATGACGCGAATCTCTGTCAGAGATTAGTTCCATCAGATCCGCTCAAGAAGAGCGAGATTCGCACGCCAATGCAGGAAAAAGTGGATTCGCCCAGGATATGGGGAATCTTGCAGGTGTCAGACCGAAAAGATTTCGATGACGTGACCGACCCCTTGACCAGTCGTCCAGATGAGTACGTAATAGAACACGACAAAACATAAGGCAAGGATAGCATTTATTATTATTGCAAAAAGGAGGATACAAATGGCAAGGAGCTTATTACAATGAGAAATATGAAAATGCTCCTAAAAGAAATCCCTCCGAACTATGGCCGACTCCGGTACATACGATCACTCGCCAGGCGAGGAGGAGTCGCCCCCAAAAAACCCCCCCGATGGTCCAGGCGGGGATGGGCAGAACGAGTCCCAGAAAGCTGGCATGAGTGGCGGCGCAATCGGCTCCTCGTCATCCGGATACACCTCCAGGTAGCGGGCGTAATCCTCATCATTCATCAGGCCCGTAACCGGCCCGTCCACACTAGTACAGAATAGAGCAAAGAAATCCTACTTTAAGCTACCCTTCTTTAAACAGGGGTAGTGTATTATTTTTAAAAAAGGGACGGTGGCATAATTGTAATTAAATGAATAAGAAACCGCTACCCTTTCTAAAAGAAGGGTAGCGGTTTAAAAATAAAAAAGAAGGCGGAAAGAATTTCCGCTGCCCTTTCGCGTAGCAAAGGGCAGCGGAAATGATATTATTAAAAAAAAAATTAAATTAAAAAAACATAACCCTCCTACAACGCGTTCTCCATCCTCTCACCGCTCAATCTCACAACCAAGGCGCGCTTCTGCAAACCTAACCTCGCGGCCGGCGAGGACACGGCATCTCGCTCGATCTACTCACCGCATCTCCGGCGAGGACACGGCCTCGACCACCGTCTCATCGTCGATTCACCGCCCCACGACCTCATCCGCCGTCTCCACCGCCACAGGGTCGCCGGCGCTGCTTCGAACCACCGCTCCAGCCGCTGCTTCGTTTAATCATTTCATCATCTCAGGGGCAGGGGCCTGAAAATATAGTAGAGTGTATAGAAGATGTTGAAAAGGCAAATTCTGAGGTTAGAATTGAAGTTATGACTCTTTCATTCATTCATTCTTAATTTCTTTTTTTTTTCTTTTTTATTAGATTCTGAACTTAATTGTGTGCATAATCTGTTACTCCGTATTATTTAATTTTTTCTTAACCTCATTTGTTTTCATAGATAAAAATGGTAGAAGATGTTGGGGTTGGGAAATTGAATTCGTACATCCACAATCCACAAATTAAAGAAAAAGAAAGATACATTGAAATATCTGTTAAAGAGGCACAAGACCAGAAGTAGTTAGTGGCTCTGAGGACCAATTCAAGTAGATTTCAGCAAAATGAAATGAGGTTAGAAGCTACAGCCTACAGCCTGCCTCATTCATTCATTCATTCTTTATTTTTATTTATTGGATACCCACTGTCTTTCCAAAATTTATTTGTCACTACTTATTTCTCTGTCTCATTTCATTTTGTCCATTTTGCATGATATATATGTTTTTTCATAGGAAGAGTCTGTCAGAAAACTAGTTGGTCGGTATGTACAGATCGAGATGACGAGATACATAGCTGCTAATTAATAATTTAATTGAGTTTAGCCTTGAGATGTTAGTGAAGGATGGATCATGATCCGGCTAGATTTGTTGTTGCAAACTCACTTAATGGCAATCCTGAATGTTGCAGAGTATTTACTGCTCAGAAAATATGTTCTCTTTGAGCTTTTTTAACACATTTTTTAACCCAAACCAAGTACTACATACTTTACTAAGTACAAACACATTTTTTAGGTTTATGTCATTTTTTAGGATTAGCCTATGATTTTGTAGTTTGTATTTCAACTACTGTATTCTGCTTATTTTATTAACTCAAGTAAGGATGAAGGAGGAACTCTAAACTGCTAGCCCCTATACCTTTAATGAACTAAGGACTTGTTAGACTACAACTGTAGGGTTTATGTGTCAAATAAAGACATGGTCCAATGCATTCTGAATTTGCTTATGAGACTTGCAGTATTTTTATTCTGTACTTTTAGCACCAGCTTGATATGAACTTAAATGCTTATGTAATCAGAAGTCATGAACTTTATATATGTTTTGACGGGTTATAGCGGATGTTCTGGAGTTTGATAAATGTATCACTTTAGAGTTCTTTTCTTCCGTTTCTTATAAACAACACTCACAAATCTGTACTAGTGAACGATGCCTCCACGTACTGCCGACGCCTCCGCCACTCCCATCGACGCCTACACGTTTCCGGCCATGGGCTAGGTAATTCTTAGCTCTTAATTAACTATCGTATGAATCTCTGCCATTGTATTTCGTCATATATATGACATTCAATGCTCAAAGCTAGATTCATCCTTTTTTTTCCAGAAAGAAGAACCGAAGAAGGAAGGTGGGGGGAAAAAGTGCGGCAGCAGCGTCGCCACTGTGAAGGCAACCACCGTCGTTTTAAAGGCCGATTTGCATTGTGAAGGCTATGCCAAGAAAGTCATTAGACGCTCTATTCGACATTTTGACGGTAATATTTGTTCATCTACTTGTGGAAACCAGTTAATACTACAATTAACATCATACTTACTATTGAGCCCGAACCATATGAAGAGGGTGTGCACCTGGTTCAGGTAAGGTTATCTTCACTTTGCTTCTAGTAAGACTATTAAAGTTTTATTCTTTGAACTGGAATGGAGATATGGACCTGAGTTCTGATATTCATCTTATATTCTTATCTTGAATTGAACTTATAAAAGAATATTATCCTGCATCAAACATACCGAATACTAGTATCATTTTTTTTAGAAATCTTTTACATTTTCCCTCATTCAGTCTTTTGCTTACACCATCTTGTGGTCATTGATATATTTGATAATGCATTCGGGCAGGGCAGCGGCAAGCTTCTAGTCTTGTGCTTTATTAAGTTGTTTACTTGTTTTCATAAATATTGCAGTATTTTTCTTGATTTTCTTGCTTTTGTAAATGTTGTTATCTTCTTACTGAAATTCCAGCAACCATTGATACTTTTACCACTTATCTGTAAAGACACAATGCTTTATAACCTTTTAGTATAAATGGCTAGGTGAATTATATAATTTCTGACATACCACTGTCTACTTATCTTCATAAATACTACATTGATATTCTAATTTGTATTTTTTTAGATTCCAAAAGTATTACTGTGAAAGTCCAACAAGCATTGATACTTTTCATACATAGCTGTCAATGATTCTGTTTTGTAGCCTTACAGTATAAATGGTTAAAAGGATTTATAATTTTGTATAAATTGCATCTTCATGTTCTTTTAAATTATGCATCAAAATAATACAATGATTTTGACACTATTCCAGTCATTTTCAATCAGAAATCTTACAATGTTGAAATTTTCAAATTTTATGCAGCACTATCGGGGAAGGTTGTCCAACATACTCTGGTAGCAATAGGACCATGTTGATCTTATTAGGCATGACTTTCTTTCCCCTTTAGCAGGGAAGTTGGCATGGAATGGCAACTCCACCATGCAACCGAGGAAAATTTTATTGCAATTGTCTGTTCTGGAATCTCACTATTCAAGTTCATATCAGATTCAATAATAGGTTTCCAATCCCTTTGAATATTTGATTGTTTACTAACACCTCTTTGCTTATTATCCTTACTGATATATACTTAGTTCCTTCCTATGATAGAAATGATGGTTATTGATATATAGTTCCTGCATCCAATAGAAGATATCTCATCAACCACACATCATATTCATGAATTTAAATTTTGATGCAGCTGCACCATCTAACACAGCTGTGTCATCTGGTGAAAAAACTGATTTTCTTAAGCTTCAGAATGGCAGGTATCTAGCTTTGCTTTGCTGATTTGTCCTTCTCTTCTTTTCTTTATTTGATCTCTTTGTTTCAATTATTGTTTTATGCTTGTATTTCACGAGTTGCATGACATCTGCCATTTATGTAACACAATATGGTGAAAAAATTTTACTTGATCAGTTACAAGTAGTGATATATGTATATTTGGATGACCAACAATGCAGCATTTCTACGGATGCATTCACATGAGCAGTTTCATAAAAATAGTGATTTCTCTTTGATATTTATTGTACTTTGCAATGATATACGTGGTGTTATTGTTGCTGGTGTTGAAGGAGAACCTGTTAACCTCACACAGCCAGTTACAAAAGAAATAGCAGTAGAGTTTGCCGCATATATGGTTGCTGGAGAAGAAGAAACTTGACGGCTCTATATCATTAAGACATCCATTTACCTGTTAAACTAATCATCTTTAAATACTTGAAGAAGATCCTATTCTTAGAACAGATTTAAGACATAAATTGTTATTTTTAAACAACCGTTCTCATTTAAGAATTAATCTCTCTTTCAGGATGCTGTTTCTCGGGGACTTGCTCGTGGAGAAGCTGATGTCATCCAATATGGGTCAGTGGTTTATTTTAGTATGTTGTTCCTGTAGCTATCTTTTCTCATTAAAGAAATGAACTTGAATTTAGAAGTTTTTCATGTTAAACCCACAAGGAGCTAAGGTTATACAATAATAAGTTAGGATAGTATTGATACTCTTGGGTGTTAGTCTGCATAGGTTCCACATAACTTTATGGAGTTGAAACATGCTTTCTTGGGAGTTTGCTTGGATCTGATCTAATGAAATTGGGAATTGCTAATGAGTCCATAAATGACATTTTGCTTTGTAGTAGTTAAATTATATTTTATTATTAATTAACATATTTAGTAATTTGATAAACTAAATTATTTTGTAGGGATTGGAAGGAAATTCGTACTCTACCAACGAAATTGATGAGATTCGAGAGTTATGGGCAAAATACTTTTTAGAAGAGTGCATGTAATTTTTGTTTTAGATTAAATATTGTGTTGATAATATTTTGTTTTGATAGTTTGTTGATAATATTGTGTTAATGATTAGTATTATGTTTATATGTAGTGCATGAATTTCGTATAGAATTTTTTAAAAATTGGGGGATTTAAAAATAAAATAAATTTTTTTTTAAATAATTAAATAATCCGCTACCCTTCTTTTGTAAGAAGGGTAGCGGATGCTTTAAAATATAATAATAAATTAATAGTGTTCGCTACCCTTATGTTTAAAGAAGGGTAGCGGGTGCTTTAAAAAATAAAATAAAATAAGAGAATCCGCTACCCTTCTATACAAGGGTAGCGGAAAGCTCACGACTTTCAGCGTCCCTCACATCCGCTACCCTTGTACAAGGGTAGCTGATGGCCTTGTACAAGGGTAGCGGATTTACAAATCTGTACTAGTGCCAGGTCGTCCAGCGGAATCGAGAAGGTCATTCTGAAAGTAAGTTGCTCTGGAACCGCCACCTCAACAAAGGACCCATCTTGAGAAGTCACTCGGGCAGTCGTGGGAGTAGGCGGATGGCGTGATGGCGGAGTGACCTCGCGTCGAGAAGGAGTCGGCGGCTGAGAAGCTGAGGACATAGCGCCGGCAGGAGACCTCTGAGGGGCTGGGCGAGGAGTCTTCTTCCCGTGTTCTCGTTCAGGCCGAGTCCGCTTGGAGGGCAGCGGACGCCAAGGAGACCCGAAGTCAATCCGTTTTCCTTTCAGAGGAGAACGACCCATGATAGACTTGAGAAGGTGAAAGAAAAGGAAGGACGCCATTTATAGGGGCCAAGTTTAGACGGAAGAATCCAAACGGCCCCGCGAGATCCGGAGGAGATGGCTGAGGATCCGGACGTTACCAAAAGATATTTAAGACGAAGATACGATGATTGGGAGGGATGAACAGTTGCTACTTTTCCAAACCCAGGCTAGCGGACCGGGTGTGGAAAAGTGAGGGACTAGTTGATGGGGTGAGGACCCCGGCCCAAGGTATAGGGGCCCAAAGAAAATAGATAGGAGAAGTGGGCCAGCGTCGAGAAGAGCCTGAAGAGCAATTGGGCAGAGTCCGGGAGTCGGCCCAGGCCCAAGCATGGGGCCCAGTTCCGAGCTGCCAAGAGGAGTCCAGTAGGAGCTTAGGCCGAGACAAGGAGTCGACCGAGACCCAAGCCCAGGAAAGGACTCGGCTCAAGGAGCCGTTGAGAGCATTGAAGAGGCTCGTTTAAAAAGGGAGCCGTTGAGACATTGAAAGCCGGACACGGTCAGGCCGTTACAAGCCTGGGAGAGCCGTTGGTCGACCGAGTAATGGCGTCCAACGGCTCCGTATCTTAATTAGCCATGAAGTCGGCCATCAAAGGCCTTCAAGTCGGTAGAGGAGGAGCCACTATATAAAGGCTCCTCCATTTTTGTAAAAGGGAGAGACAATTGAACACCCAAAGAGGGAGAATACCAAAAAGTTCCGAGTACTAGCATAAACTCCGAAATAGACATACATTTCATTGAAAGGTGCACCCACCAGCCAAAGGTTGTGTTGGACCTCCTTGGGCCCGAAAACCCTAAAACCATCATTACAGAACTCAATATTCACAATTTTTGAACTCTATATTCACAATTTCATAACTCTATTCACAATTAAAGAACTCTAAATTCACAATTACAGAACTGAATATTTACTCGCTGAGTTGTTTTCAATAAATTAAAAAAAAAACATTGGTTTTGAATATTTAGTTCTAAAATTGTGAATATAGAGTTCAAAAATTGTGAATATAACCGGATCCACCTTGCAATGTGGACCCTGATCCATGGCATAACTATCTCAAAACGACAAGGTACATAATTCATGTATAGAATTTCGTAACACAAGACACAAAAAATCACAACACAAAACACGTACACATGTTATATATTTACTTATTTTTCAAATTTGATTTAGGTATATAATTTGTGTTCATGGCCACAGAAATTCACAACACAAGACACATAAATTAAAAAAAGTGTCGAATTGGCTCCCTAAGTCAAGTGGATAGTGCAATTGTGTCCCATAAATGAAAAAAAGTTTCATTCAAGTCCCCTAAACTGGTAAAATTCTTCAATTAAGTCCAATTTGACTTGTTTATCAGGTTAAGTCGATACAGTGTTGACATGTGTCCTTTTTATTTTATTTTTTAAAACAAAATGTTTTTTATTTATTAAAAATATTATTTATTAAAAATTAATTAATTAATTTAAAAAAAAAAAACAGTCGTGGCTGTCCGGCGCGGACAGCCGGTGGTTTTTTTTTTAATTCAATTTATTTATTTATTTATAATAAATAATATTTTAAATTTTTAATAAATAAAAAATATGTTGTTTAAAAAAATAAAATAAACATGATACACGTCAACACAACATCAATTTAACTTGATAAACAAGTCAAATTGGACTTAATTGAACAATTTTACCGGTGTAGGGGACTTGAATGGAACTTCTTTTTTTTTTTTCTTTCTTTTTTTTTTTATACTTAGAGGACCCAATTACACTATCCACTTGACTTAGGGGGCCAATTTGACACTTTTTCCCACATAAATTTATAATATAGAACACGATTACTAATTTGTTAACCAATGTTATATTTGCTTGAAAATATAAGATTCTCATGTTTGGCTTAAGTTATGCAAAATCCGCTCGAGAATGTAACATAACCTTGGGCGTTTGGTTCACGGAATGTTAGATTACCTTGGGGAATGTTAGATTGCTGGGAATGTTAGATTAATGGAATGTTAGATTCCTATGTTTGATAAAAACTGGGTTATATAATATAAACATGTTTGGTTGATGAATTGTTGGGAATGTTATAGTGGTTATTTTACCTTAATGCCCTCATATTACAAATCATCTTGCAAAGTGAAGGGCAAATTTTGTAAAATAGCAAGGGAATCTTATATTACCTAAGGAGAGGAAGGTTATCACATTCCCTCAAAATTATGAAAAAAGCTGGTGTGGAGGGTAAATAACATTCCATGGGCCTTTCAAAAAAAAAAAAAAAACATTCCATGGGAAAGTTGGATAACTTCAACCAAACAAAGGAATCTTGTATAACTAGCCAAATATAATCTTGGTTATCCAAGATAACCCGAACCAAACGCCCCTCATATAATGTTTTAGCTATTATAAGGGAATGAGAGATACCCTCCCCTTTCTTAGGTATTCTCACATCCCTTGTCTTATTGCTTTTTTGTCTTTTAAATCCATTGCCTTGGTTAATAAACTCTTAGTTAATTAATTTTAAATCATTTACTTCTATATTTTACCATTGCCTTATTTATTTATTTTAATTTTAAGTTTATTAAAATACATAAAAATAGATTAATAGTGATGGTTTTTGGGTTTTCGGGCCCAAGGAGGTCCAACACAACCTTAAGCTGGAGGATACACCTTTCACAAAAAGTCTAGATTTTTAGTGAAGTATGATGCTCAATAGTGCTCTCTATTCCCTCTCCGGGTTCTCCAATCTGCCTCTTATAAGGGTGGAGGAGCCCTCTTTATAGTGGCTCCTCCTCTACTGACTTAAAGGCCCATGATAGCCGACTTAAAGATTACATTCAATGTGTCGAGCCGTTGGGCGACGTTACGGACTCTGCCAACGGCTCTCTCTGGCTAGTAACTGGCGGACCGAGTCCGACCTTTAATGCCTCAACGGCTCCTTGCCTTGACTGCTCTGAAGGCTCCCTCAACGGCTCTCTGAACCGAGTCTTCTCCTGGGCCGGACCTGGGCCGACTCCTCGTCCCCGTTTGGCATTGGGCCGTCCTTCCGGGCTCTGAACTGGGCCTCCTTCTTCAGACCTGGGCCGAGTCCTGGACCCGGTGGGCCGAGTCCTGGACCCGGCCCATGCATTCTTTCTGGGCCTCTTTTCTTGGGCCGGGGTTCTCACCCCATCAACTAGTCCCTCACTTTTCCATACCCGGTCCGCCAACCTGGGTTTGGAAAAGTAGTAACCGCCTCCCTCTCACCGAATCCGTGCCTTGAATGACCCAGGATTGGCCCAGATTATTCGCTATCTCCCGGATCTCGCGGGGCCGTTCTGATCTCCTCGGCCTGGCCTGGCACCTATAAATGACCTTGGCCGTTCTTCTCTTAACTTACTAATTCCTCATGGGTCGCTCACCACTGAAAGGGAAGCGAATTGACTTTGGATCGCCCCGGCGCCCCCTGCCTTCGAAACGGACTCGGCCTGAGAGGGAGCCTAGAAGGAAGGCTCCCCGTCCGACTCCACAGAAATCACCTGTTGGCGCTGCCTCCATGGCTCTTCATCCGCCGACTCCTGCTCGTCGTGAAGTCGCTCCGACTTCTCGCCCTTCTCCTCCTCCGGGGACTGCTCGAGTAACTTCCCCAGGCGGGACCGTTGTTGACGTGCCTGTCCCAGAGCAGCTGACCTTCCGTATGACCTTTTCTATTCCTCTGGATGACTTGGACGGTCCGGTTACAGGGCTAATGAACGAGGAAGACTTTGCTTGTTATCAGGAGATGTACCCGGACGACGAAGAGCTGGTTGTGCCACCACTCATGCCGGCGTTCTGGGACTCGCTTTGCCCACCCCCTCCTGGACCATCGGGAGGGTTCTTTGGAAGCGACTCCCCCTCGCCGAGTGAGTGATCTTTGTGAACTGGGGTCGGCCGGATTCTCTAGAGGGGTAGTTCTTTTAGGAGCACTTGCTTACTCTGTAATAAGCTCCTTGTAACCTGCACCTTCTTTATTTTATAATAAAATATTTTCGGCCTTCAGTTTTCATCTTTTTCAGTATATTTAGTGCACTCGTCCGTCCCAATTGTCGAGGAGTCGGCCGCGATGTCGAGTCCTCCCTCCGCTTGACACCTGTAAAATCTCGCTTCCCAGGGCGAGCCAGGCTTTTTTTTTCAGTTTAGCGTGCGAATCTCACCCTTCCCGAGCTAATTGGATGGGATTAGTCTCTGACAGAGATTCGCGCTGCCCATCCAATCCGGCTCAGTTATGCCAGTTACGATTCCCTCCGTGATTTGCGCCTCGGTCGTCGCTCTCTCGAGGCTCTATATAAGGGCTCTTGGTAGTTCTGTGCTTTCTCACCATTTTACATCTCAAAACCTCAAGCTATGAGTTTCAGGGACGATGATCGTCGTTGGTCCATCCGTAATGAGGAGCATGCCCGGCAGGAGGAGCTCCGGCGGAAGAGGGCGGCTAGCGGAGGGCACCTGGTGGGCGACTCCGCTTCTGATCCCATCGTGGTGCCTCCTGACATGCTTGATCTGATGGTCGTGAAGCCGGAGGAGGACGAGATGGAGCTCATGACAGAAGATCCAGAGCCAGAGGAGGACCTAGACTGGGAGGCTCCTCCGCTTTTTGGCGTGGCCATGTCACCGAGTGCTCTAGAGAGGCCCCTGCGGATGGTTGTAGATGGGAAGCCTGCTGTGTATCTGGATGAACTGCCCGAGCCCGAGCCTGAGCCGAGTCCGTTGCCTTTCCGCCCCCACTACTACTTGGAGGGTCCGCAGCCGGTGCGTCACGCGGAGGAGGAGGAAGTTAAGCCCTAGGCCCGTCTTTTCTGTGTAATGCTTGTGGCCGAGTCCTCGGCCTTGTACCCCTGTCTTTATGGAATAAAATCTCGTTTTTACTTTTCGGTTCTTGGTTTTTTGCGTGTTCCTTTGGCCGACTCTTGGTCGTCATGACCGACTTGTAGACTCTGCCCGACCAGGCCCTGTGGGTGACGGATTCGGCAAATCCGTCGGCCGACCTTGCGACCTGAAGCTCGTCCGGGCCCCTCCATTTGGCCGGACCCAGCCGGGTCACTTCTAGAAACTTCTAGCGCGATCTGGATGGGCCCCCATAGCTTTTGCCTTGATGGGCCTTTGGCCTGGCAGGCCGGGTCATTGTCACTCAACCTCGGTCTAGGGTAGACGCGTCGCTTGCAGGCTAGCCCTAGGCCTGAACCGTCGTTCCGCCCATCGAGGCATTAAATGCGGCGTCCCTTCAACGTCTTGTCGCCTCCGATTCCTCCACTACGGAGGCGTCGCGTGGCAACCTGTTGGACTTCTTTCCCCCCTTAAAAGGCCTTTTCCTTCCATTCTTCTTCTTCAATTCTCCCACCAAGCTTCTGCTTTTCATCGTCTTCTCAGCCTCAACTCCAATCCGTAAGTAATGCCTTCCTCTTCTCATTCTTCTTCTTCCTCCCGTCGGCCGTCTTTTGACAACCCGGCGGGGACCTCTCCGTCATCTTCTTCTTCTTCTTCCGTCGTTCGCCGCCTGGAAATGCCGGCGGGCTTCCAGGCGGTGTCTTCTTCTTCAATCTTAGCCCCTTCTTCTTCTAGGGCGGCCACTCCAATGAGCCCAGCCCCGTTGACTACGGTGGCTGCTTTGTCGGGCGGCGTTGTACGGCCGCGAGGCAAGTTTGACTCGGTTGTCCGGCCGTCCGGTCTTCCGTCGTTGGCCACAGCGGAGGACCTAGACATGGCCCGCTTTTTGCTTGGCCCTTCGGCCTTGGTCGTCGCGGCGGAAAGCCGGCCTATCCACGACCCGCCGGAGGGTTTTGTGGGTATCCACCTGCACTCGGTTGCATTCGGCTTCCGAGTGCCTCCACACCCATTTCTTTCGCTCCTCTTTCGGCATTATAACTTGGTCCCGGGCCAGTTAGTGCCTAACTCTCACCGACTCCTGACCAGCTTCATCAATCTCTGCCATTGGTGGCAGTGCGAGCCGGATTTGGACCTGTTCCGGTACTTCTTTACCGTGAACAAGGTCGGTTCTCACTCGCCCGGCTTCATCCAAGTCGCCGCCCGTCCGGGGCGACAACTTTTCGAGGGGTTGTCCGACTCGATAAAAGAGTGGAAGCCCCTTTATTTCTTCGTCCGGCCTTGCTCCTCTTCCTTCACCTTTCCGACCCTCTGGCCGGCGACTCTCTTCAAGCCCTGCTCTCGGCGCGCCGTCTTTACGGAGGATGCTGTCGTGGGCGGCGACTTCTTGAAGGGCTTCGGGCCGTACTCCGTCAAGTACTGGTCCCGAGTCCGGGCCATGGCTAAGCATGGCCTTCTGCCAAAGGATGTGGAGTCGACCCGTGCTCTTGGCGACGGGTTCATCATCGAGGCCTTGCTCCGTCAGTCGTATCGCGTAAGTTTTACCCATTCGGCCTTTTCCCTCTGTTTTACCCATTCGCAAGTGGTGTAAGTTTTTTCTTTTCCGTTCGACCGACGGTTTGGCGTGCAGGACCTCGCCCTCCAGATGGAACTGGGCAATCGGTTCCAGGGCTTTAGGAACGATATGCGGGCCATGACCGCCAAGCAGCGCCAGACAGAGGAAGCTCTCCTGGAAGAGCAGGCGAAGCAGCTCAAGATGGTGGAGGTGCACAACGCCGAGTTGCTGAGGGTCACCCGTCAGTGGGAGGAGGAGAGGGGCAGAGTGGCCACGATCGCCGCGACTTCTGTCGCAGATTATAAAAAGTCGGCGGCCTTCGAGGCGGATGTGCAGGCGGCGGTGGCAGCTCGGAGGAGAGAGGTGGCCAAGGAGTGGCTGGCGACCCCAGAGGGCGATGATTTCCTCCTAGACCTGGGCGAGCGGGATTACCGCCTCGGCTTCCGCGAGGCGCAGATGGAGATTTACGCCACCCTGTTGGCCCGCGACTCTTCGTTTACTCCCGAGAGCTGGGGTCTCAAGCCGGTGCTGGATGCTGATGGGCCGGCTGCGCCTACTGACCCGGCGACTCCTCCTGCGGCGACGCCTCCAGAGCTCGCCGAGTCCTTTCCTCAGGCCGAGGACCCTTCCTCTGTTCCCCTTGCTGGACCATCGGCGGGGGCGCAAGTTGAAGGGGTCGCCGTTGGTACCCCCCCCCCCTGTAGCCTAGGGTCTTTTTTAGAATAGACCCTCTTTTGTAAGGGCTGGCCTCCTTATCGGCCGTATTTTAATAAAAAAAAAAAAAACAGCTTTCCCTTCTCTTTTCACGGAGTTTGTCTTTGGGGCTCTTTTAATATTGGCATTCTTCTAAGGTTTTGAATCTTACTCAGTCGAGGCGACTCCTTTACGCTTCCTCCGAGAAACGACTAAGGGTCTGGACCCTTATCTCCCAGCCATTTCTCGCCGAGTCCCTCAGTCGAGGCGACTCCTTTCTGCTTTTTCTTTTGGAAACGACTAAGGGTCTGAGCCCTTGTTTCCCATCTTTCTCTCACCGAGTCCCTCAGTCGAGGCGACCTTTTGGGCTTTTCTGTTCTCAGAAACGGTTTAGGGTCAGTGCCCCGTTGTTTCTATATATACTTGCCGAGTCCCTCAGTCGAGGCGACTCCTTTTGGCTTTTTCACGGAAACGTCTAAGGGTCTGGGCCCTTGTTTCCTATCTTTCTCTCGCCGAGTCCCTCAGTCGAGGCGACCCTTTAGGCTTTTTCTGTTCTCAGAAACGGTTTAGGGTCAGTGCCCCATTGTTTCTATATATACTTGCCGAGTCCCTCAGTCGAGGCGACTCCTTTTGGCTTTTTCACGGAAACGTCTAAGGGTCTGGGCCCTTGTTTCCTATCTTTCTCTCGCCGAGTCCCTCAGTCGAGGCGATCCTTTAGGCTTTTTCTATTCTCAGAAACGGTTTAAGGTCAGTGCCCCGTTGTTTCTATATATACTTGCCGAGTCCCTCAGCCGAGGCGACTCCTTTTGGCTTTTTCACGGAAACGTCTAAGGGTCTGGGCCCTTGTTTCCTATCTTCCTCTCGCCGAGTCCCTGGGACGATTGGCTGCAATCCACGCACTTTATTCAGATTTCTTGGAATGCTCGATCTCATACATGACCTATCATTGGCTACTGATAAAACTTTTTCAAATGTGTAGCATTCCATAGGCGATCTATAAGCTTGCCTCCCATGGTCTCTAATTTGTAAGTTCCGGCCTGAACTACAGCCGCGATGCGGTACGGTCCTTCCTACTTGACCGCGAGCTTGCCTCCTTCGGTAGGCTGGCTGGCTTGTCGATCCCGTAGCACTAGGTCGCTAACCTGGAAGGTTCGCGGGCGAGTTCTACGGTCGCGGTATCTTTTTACTGCCTGCTGGTACTCAGCCATCCGCGCACTCGCGGCTTCCCTTCTTTCTTCTAGAAAATTTTTCTCAATCTGCAGGCTCTCCTCATTTGCTGCGTCCGAGTAGGTGCGAACCCGGTGGGTGGGTTCGACCACTTCGACAGGAACCTTGGCCTCAAAGCCGTATGCGAGCGAGAATGGACTCTCTCCCGTCGCCCGCCGCGGGGTAGTGCGATAGGCCCATAGGACTCGATCAAGCTCGTCCGCCCAGTTTCCTCGGACGTCTTCGAGTTTCTTCTGGATCCCATCGACCAAGGTTCGGTTCACATTCTCAACCTGCCCATTTGCTTGGGGGTAGGCCACCGACACCTTGGTATGCTTAATGCCGTGTCGGCGGCAGAATTCGGCGAATGCCTGGCAATCAAACTGTCGCCCGTTATCGCTGACGATGTGCTCGGGCAAACCGAAGCGACAGATCACCTTTTTCCACAGAAAACGTCGACACTGGTACTCGGTGATGGTAGCCAAGGGTTCCGCCTCGACCCACTTGGTGAAGTAATCGATGGTCACGACGCAAAACTTCAATCCTCCCGGGGCGACGGGTAATGGTCCCAACAGGTCTATTCCCCACTTGGCGAAGGGAATGGCAGTGGTGACTGGTGTATAGAAGGTGGCTGGCCGAGTGTCTTTCCTGGCGAATGCCTGACAAACGCCACATTTGGACATCCGTTCAACACAATCTCGCATCATGGTCGGCCAGTAATACCCTTGAACGACCAATTTTCGGGCGAGCGTGTGAGCACCCTGGTGCGCAGCGCAAATGCCTCTGTGAGCTTCATCCATTACCTTCTCAGCCTCAGGCTTAAGTAGGCATTTCAACAGGGGTCCTCCGAACGATTGTTTATATAGGTCTCCGCCAACGATCTGGAAGGAGGGGGCTTTCCGCCGAATCCTCGCTGCGACTGCCGGGTCAGTTGGCAACTCGCCCGTTTCCTTGAATCGCCGGATGTCATCTATCCAGAACATCTCCGGGTTTTCCTCTCGATCCCACCCTTCGGTGTTTACTTGCTGGACACCTAGCGGCGCCTCTTCAACACTCGGCCGACTTAACTCCTCCTTCTGGCAAATCTTTATTAAGCGGTCAGGCACCCCTTCCAGGGCGATTTTAGACAAGAGGTCGGCCTCTACATTGTCCGCCCGGGATATGTATTCTATCTCATAAGCTCCGAACCCCTTCAACATCTTAATGGCACACTCTTTGTACAACGCCATCCTCGCGTTCTTAGCTTCGCACGTACCCGAGATCTGCCCGACTACTAGCCGAGAGTCGGTTTTGACTCGTAGCCGTTCGACTCCCAGATCCTTGGCGAGTCGAAGGCCGTTCAACACTGCTTCGTACTCGGCTTCGTTATTCGATGCAGAGAACAGGTACCTTAAGGCGTAATACAGCCGAAATCCCTCCGGAGTGATGAGCACAACGCCGCCTCCGCAGTGCTGTCGACTTGATGCTCCATCCGCATGCATCTCCCACCATTCGCCCGGATTGCTCTCCGAGGCGTGTTCCTTATCCTCCTCACTCGCGGTACACTCGACCAGAAAGTCGGCCAAAGCTTGGCCTTTGATGGAGGGCCTGGGTTGGTACTCGATCCCGTATTGAGTCAACTCGACGGCCCACTTTACCAGCCGTCCGGAGGACAAGGGGTTCCGTAGCACACTCCCGAGTGGCTGATCCGTCAGGACCCGGACGGTATGGGCTTGGAAGTAAGGCGCCAACTTGCGCACAGTGACCACCAAGGCATACACGATCTTTTCCAGGGCGGTGTACCGTGTCTCGGCAGCTTTCAGTGAGCGGCTTACATAGTAAACCGGGTGCTGGACTCGGTCCTCCTCTCGAACCAACACCGAACTTACCGCTTTGGCCGAGGCGGCGAGGTACAACAATAAGGGCTCGCCCTCCTGGGGGGTAGACAGTACTGGGGGAGTCGACAGATATCGTTTTAGTTCCTCGAACGACTGTTGGCATTCGACAGTCCAAGCGAATCCCTCTTTCTTCTTCATGGCTTCGAAGAAAGGCACAGTCTTATCCGCCGATTTGCTCAGAAAACGGCTGAGAGCGGCCAGTCGTCCAGTCAAGCGTTGTAGGTCCTTGATAGTAGTAGGAGGCTGCATGTCGAGGATGGCTTGTACTTTTTCTGGGTTAGGCTCAATGCCCCGCTTGGTGACCATGTAGCCCAAAAACTTACCGCCCTGGACGGCGAACGCACACTTCTTGGGGTTCAATCGGAGGTTGTACTTTATCATTACTTTAAAGCAGTCGGCTAAATCTTCCGCGTGCTTGTCCTCTTCTCGGCTCTTGACGAGCATGTCGTCGACGTATGCGGCCATCGATTTTCCTAGCAGGTGGTGGAACAATCGGGCGACCATTCGGGTGTATGTAGCCCCGGCATTTTTGAGTCCGAATGGCATGACTCGATAGTAATAAACTCCGTCCGGAGTTAGGAAGGCGGTCTTCTCCTCGTCCGCCGGGTGCATGAATATTTGATGGTACCCTCTGAAGGCGTCCATAAAACTGAGCAGCGCCGACCCGGCCGTCTCGTCGACTAACTGGTCGATTCGGGGCAGAGGAAACGGATCTTTTGGGCATGCTTTGTTAAGATCCGTGTAGTCTACACACATTCGCCACGTTGGGGGCTTGGGCACAAGGACCACGTTAGCCAACCATTCCGGGTACTTGACCTCACGGACGTGCCCGACTGTTAATAGCGTGCTGACTTCTTTCTTCACAAACTCCCTCCGGTCGTTGGCCAAGTACCGTTTCTTTTGCACGACCGGTCGGTGCTCCGGGTCTACGGCGAGTCGATGCGATATGATCGATCGATCTACGCTGGGCATATCTTCCGGGCCCTAGGCGAAAACCAGCCGGTGCTCTTGGAGTACTCTCGTGATTTCCCCCTTTGACTTCTCCGAGAGGCCGATTCCGATTCTCACTCGCCTGCTCGGCTGTGCTGGGTCGATCTCAATTTCCTCTAGCTCGACGGCCGGCTCTGGGCGAGGTATCACTGTTTTCTTAGGGGGCCTCTCGGTGATCTCGTGGACCTGCATCCCACGCTTGCCCATTCCTCTACATGCTTGCAAATAGCAGTCGCGGGCGACCTTGCGGTCACAACGCACCGTTCCTATTCCGTTCGGCGTGCGAAACTTCAGGCATAAATGTTCGATTGAGATCAGGGCCCCGAGGTCTTCCAAACCCGGGCGGCCGAGTATGGCGTTGTGTGAGCAGGCTAGATCGACCACGATAAACTTCATGCTCAACTGTTGTACGTCCGGATAGCTGCCGATTTCCACAGGAAGAGTGATGGACCCTTCCGCCTCCACCGAGTCCCCGGTGAAACCGGCGAGAGGGGTGTTCACGGGTCTGAGCTGTTCTCGAGTCAGCCCCATCTTGGTAAAGGTCTCCAGGTACAGTACGTTGACGCTGCTCCCGGTGTCGACCAGGATTCGGCGAACGACCACTCCGTTAATGTCCATGGCGATGACCAACGCGTCTCGATGCGGGGTTTCCCCGGCTGGCAGGTCCTTATCGGTGAACACGATGGGCTCCCGGCATACCTTTTTGGAGCTCTCTTCTCGACCATAGACTGTTCCGACATATAGCTGCCGAGCCCAGGCTTTTCGGGTGTTCGCGGAATCGCCGCCTTCCGGCCCGCCGACTATCATGTTAATGACCGGCTTCTGGCGCCATTGGGCTTCGTCCTCTTCGGAAGCCGGCTGCTTGCCTCGGCTGTTTTCGGCGTCGGCGGCGGGTCCCTCGCCTCCTCGACTGGTCGACCTTCGCTTCCATTGGTTAGGGGGCGGCGTCCCTTGCTGGATGATCCCCTCCATGATCTTCTTTAGATAGTAGCATTCTTCCGTGCTGTGAGTATAAGTTTTGTGATAGCGACAATATTTAGAAGTCTTACCAGTATCCTCGTCTACTGCACGGTCGTCAATCGGCGGAGGCGGAGGCGGGGCGACTGCCTGTACTTCGTGGACCGGTCGCTCTGGAACCGGTCGATAGGTGTGAACGACGGGGCGGTCATACGGTCGCCTGACCTCGGGTCGCCGGGCTGCATCCGAGCGCCTCTCTCTCGTTTCCACCCGCGTCCTTTTTCCGCTGGCGGACCCACCGACCTCGCGCTGCCGTTTATGCTTCATGGCCTGCTCTGTGTTGGCCCTCTTGTTGGCCATCTGAACAGCCTCCGCGTATGTCGCCGGGCGGTTGTCCCTTAGGTCTCGATACAGCTGTCCGGATCGCAAAGATTCAATGAAGAAGGTGAGCGCTGTTTGGTCTTCCACCTCTTCTATTGACTGGATCTCCTTTTGCCAGCGAGCAAGATAGGCTTTCAAGGACTCGCCTTCATCCTGATGGATGTCGCCTAAGTGCGTCAGATCCTTTTGTGGCTTGATGTTAGCGGCATAGTGGCTCATGAAGCGGTCTGCCAGTTCCTCAAAGCCGTGAATCGACCCTGGGGGCTGACCTACAAGCCATCTTTGGGCGGGCCCCTTCAGCGTGGGTAAGAAGGCACGGCACATGACCGGATCCCGCACTCCTAGGACTTGCATCTTAGCTTGGTAACTCAATAGATGCTCTCGCGGGTCGCCTGATCCGTCGAATGTGGCTTGCTCAGGGAACTTAAAGTCGCTCGGTATCTTAAAGGCCATAACCTCGTCTGAGAAGGGTAAGGCGGTCAGCAACGTACGTCCTGGGGATTTGGTTTTTCCCTCCATCCGTTCTTTCAGATTTCGTACCTCCTGTACTAGGTTGGCCACTTCGATCCTCTCCCGGGTGCGATTTCCCGTGGATTCCGTGCTTTCGCCGACTTCAGAATCAGCCGGTTGGACGGGGTTGCGAGGAGGTTGCTCCACGCGACGAGTCTCAGTCCTGGCTCTTTTGGTTCGGCTCTTCCCTCGTGCAGCTTGTCGGTCGCGGGCGACCAACGGGGCATGACTGGGCTCCTTCCGGCCTAATCGCTCTCTTGCCGACCGACGTCCGACGCTGGGACCTAGCCGGGAATGAAAGGATTGCACCGGTTGGCTTTAAGCCCGTCGGCTCAATTGCCGGTTGTCAGGCCTCTGAGGCGGTTGCAACTCGCGCTGCAGCTGGTGAGTGATGGACTGTTCTCTCACTCCTAGGCTCGCTTCCGCGCAGGCGCGTCCGATTGCACGCAACTGCTCCGGGGTGAGCAGCACTTGAGGTAATTTCGGGTTTCTCAGCGGCGTCGGCGTCGGCGGCGGTGTCGTCTCATTTTCATGGCTTCGGGCATTTCTCCTATTCAGCTGGTTTCTCAAGTCGGCCTCTCGTCCGTTGTCTTGACGGCTCGACTGTTCCTCGCTTCCAGCCATGTCTGGAGTTTGCCTGATTCAACTATTGTTCCTCGGACTCGCCTTACTCAAGAGGACACGTGACTCTTCGGTCGATTCCCACAGACGGTGCCAGTGATGGTTTTTGGGTTTTCGGGCCCATGGAGGTCCAACACAACCTTAAGCTGGAGGATACACCTTTCACAAAAAGTCTAGATTTTTAGTGAAGTATGATGCTCAATAGTGCTCTCTATTCCCTCTCCGGGTTCTCCAATCTGCCTCTTACAAGGGTGGAGGAGCCCTCTTTATAGTGGCTCCTCCTCTACTGACTTAAAGGCCCATGATGGCCGACTTAAAGATTACATTCAATGTGTCGAGCCGTTGGGCGACGTTACGGACTCTGCCAACGGCTCTCTCTGGCTAGTAACTGGCGGACCGAGTCCGACCTTTAATGCCTCAACGGCTCCTTGCCTTGACTGCTCTGAAGGCTCCCTCAACGGCTCTCTGAACCGAGTCTTCTCCTGGGCCGACTCCTCGTCCCCGTTTGGCATTGGGCCGTCCTTCCGGGCTCTGAACTGGGCCTCCTTCTTCAGACCTGGGCCGAGTCCTGGACCCGGCCCATGCATTCTTTCTGGGCCTCTTTTCTTGGGCCGGGGTTCTCACCCCATCAAATAGTATTCAAGTAAAAATAATCATCATACCATAAAAAAGTAACTACTCAACCGTACTGATTTATATTACATACTTCAATTTTAAACCAAATCCAGTAATCTAACATTCGCAGCAATCTAACATTCCCTGAGGTAATATAACATTTCGTGAACCAAACGCCCCTAAGGCACATAATTTAACAACACAAGACACAAAAACTCATAACATAAAACACATACACATGCACCAGGATCCACAGTGCACTGTGAACCCTGGTGCATGGTATAAGGATTGAAAAAAAAATTATATCATGGACCAAGGTCCACATAACATTATGGACCATGGATTGAAACAACGAGGTATAGAATTCATACTCGTAAGGTATATAATTTTATAACACAAAACACAAAAAATCACAACACAAGACACATAGCATAACATTATGAACCCAACTGGAATGTTGGATTGAAAAGACGAATTACAGAATTCATACTCGTATGATACAACATTCCATAACACAAGACACAAAAAATCATAATACAAGACACATACACATGTTATATATTTACTTATTTTTCAAATCTGATTTAGATACATAATTTGTGTTCGTAGGCACAAAATTCACAACACAAGACACAAAAATTTATAACATAAGATACAATTACTAATTTGTTCCAAGTACAGAATTCATATTCATAAGATACAGAGTTTTATTACGCAAGACACAAAAAGTCATAACACAAAACACAAACACATGAACCAGGGTCCATAGTGTAGTGTGAACCCTGGTCTATGGTATACCGATTGAAAAAATGGGTAATTTATATCATGGACCAGGGTTCACGTAGTTTTGGACCATGGATTAAAACAACGAGATACATAATTCATACTCGTAAGGTGCATAATTTCATAATACAAAACACAAAAAATCACGACACAAGACAAATAGCATAGCATTATGGACCTAACTGAATTGAAAAGACGAGGTACAGAATTCATACTCGTAAGGTACATAATTTCATGTCACAAGACACAAAAAATCATAACACATGACACAAAAAATCATAACACAAGACACATACATGCACATGTTATATATTTACTTATTTTTTAAATCTGATTTATGTACATAATTTGTGTTCATGGGCACAAAATTTCACAACACAATATACATAAATTCATAACATAAGACACAATTACTAATTTGTTCCAGGTACATAATTCATACTCATAAGGTACAAAATTTTATAACACAAAACACAAAGTCATAACACAAAACACAAACACATGAAACAAGATCCATAGTGCAATGTGAACTATGATCCATGGTATAACAATTAAAAAATGGACAAATTTTACTGTGGACCATGGTCCATGTAGTAGTGTGGTACATGAAGTAAGTATCATTTTAAATTTTTAATTACACTTTAGTTTCATTTGACAATATTGTCTTGTTTTTCCGTTTCATTTTTCACACACACTAGTTTTAGTATAGCAATACTAAAGTACATTTTAATTTTACTACAGTTTCATTCGACAATATACATTATTGTATGAGCTCTATTTTGTAGTTTCATTTTTCACACACAATAGTTTAATTATAATAATACTAAAGTATTATTTTAATTACACTCCACGTTCATTTGACAATATATGTTATTGTATGGCTCTGGATTTTAGTTTCAATTTTTCACACACACTAGTTTCATTTTAACAACATTAAAGTATCATTTTAATTACAGTTTCATTCGACAATATACGTTGTTGAATGAGCTCTGTTTTTTAGTTTCATTTTTTCACGCACACTAGTTTCATTTTAGCAACTTTAAAGTATCATTTTTATTCTACTACAGTTTCATTTGGTAATCATGGTCCACATAGCACTATGGACCATGGTCCACTGTATAACAATTAAGAAAATGCAATCGTTATATCGTGGACCAGGGTCTACAGCGCACTGTGGACCCTAATCCAACACACATAATTTGACTTTATAATATATATAATTCATGTTCATAATGTACATAATTTATGCTCATAATACACATACACATAAACATGATATAATGTACATAAATTCTGTGCATTATGAACATGAATTTCGTACATTATGAATATGAATTATGTGTATTATATTAAGTGTTTATGTGTCTTTATTATATTGTGTTTATGTATATGTGTATTATGAACATAAATTTTGTACATTATGAACATGAATTCTGTACATTATAAAGTTAAATTATGTGTATTGGACCAGGGTCCATAGTACACTGAAGATGGTCCACGATATAAATTGCCGAAAAAATGCAATCATTATTGTGTGAACCATGACTCACACAAGTTGTATGGATCATATTTTATATACTGTAAAATAATGTACATTCAGTACAAAAATAATGTACATTTAGTACAAAAATAATATACATTGTATTAAAGGAATGTACATTATTTTTGTACTGAATATACATTATATTGTATAATGTACATACAGTACAAAAATAATATATATTTAATATATTAAAAATGTACTTTTTATTATGGTTCGCACAATAACTTGCCGAAAAAATGAGGATGGGCTTGGAGGTCGACGTGAGGAGGCCCAATTTTCACGGCCCAACCCATCTCGTTTAACAACTAAAAGGCATCTAACTTCTAAGTTCTAACATCATTATGTACACAGTACAAGTACACTGACGTACAAACAAATCTAACGACCTCCTACTCATCATTCGTCACACACATGTCGTGTCCATTATTACTTTATTTTATTTTATTTGCAACAGTGCCCATTGTTATTTTATTTTATTTGCAACAGTGCCCATTATTATTTTATACCCCTCCTCACAAGTCACAACCTAGTCCATAATTATTGGTTTGCAACATGGTCCTTGTTTACTAAAATATTACTTCACCTTCTGCTTACTATTTTTTTTTATTCATTTAAGATAATACCTTTTTCTTTTTTTAATTTAAACACTATTAACATAATATTTTCTCTAATTTATCCTTTATTCATTTTAACTTGTTTAAATGTACTCCAACTAGGCAATTATCATGTTTAATGTTTGGGGATTCCCCCTTCCCTAGATATAATAAAATAAAAAAAATAAAAATACTCCAATCTATATATATATATATATATATATATATATATATATATATATATATAATCCTTCTATTTTATTTTCCCGTCCAAACTTTTATAGTAAAACTTATTTGGTAAAAAAAGTAAAATGGAAATTAATTAAGTACATAGACTTTTTAATTAAATTGGCTTTTTTAGTAATTGGCATTTTTTACCATTTGTAAAATTTTTCCAATTACATCTATGGTAGGTATATGATTTACTTTCCTAACTAGAACAATAATTATTAAAAAAACGTATTACTAACCATATATAAGCATAATCTAATATAGGAAAATATTCATTACTAACCATATATAACTTAGGAAATAACTAAACTTAATTATTTCTAATTTCACCTTTAATATAAATATATAATTTTAAAAATCCGAAATTAATAAGATTTTTTTTAATGTAGATCTATATATTTTAAATAATTTTAATTTTTTTTTTTTTTTTTTGAAAACCACATAACTCAAATTCATTAAAACAAATGTTCAATACAACGCGGTAAAGAAATAGACCAAATCATAGGATCAGGTTGCGAACGTGCCGCTCTAGCCAAAGCATGAGCCGCCATATTCACTGATCTCGAAACATACTGAATAGACACTATATCAAAGTGTCGTTGAAGATCTCGGCATTCACTTAGGATACAGCCGGCGTAGGTATAGTCTGGTAAAGAGCCATTGAGCAACTTACATATCATCTGGCAATCAGAGTGTACTCTAGCTTTTAAAATACCTCTCTCCTTAGCCCAAGAGAGAGCTTCCTTGATAGCTATGGCCTCAGCTAAATGAACATCATCCATGCATTGTACCTGGCCATTCTTCGCTGCGACAAAGTTACCATTTGCTTGTGTAATCACCACACCGTAGCTAGCTTCATGTGTGGCTGTAAAAACCGCTGCATCGACATATAGCATAAACATATCAGCCGACACCGTGTTTGATGCAGAAGTATTTTCCAGCCTTGCGCCACCACCTTTCAAAGCTTCCATTCTCTCCTGCCATTCATGTACAAGACGTGCTACTTCCAACTTGATGTGTGCTGGCTGCCAAGATTTATTGTTCCAAACAATCTCATTGCGACTCCGCCATATACACCACCATAAAATCAAAATCCTCCTATTTCATTTTCCTAATCAATTCATTATATTGATATTCCTAATCAATTCATTATATTAATATTCCTAATTACTCTTATTCCTAATTAATTCATAATATTGATATTACTAAATTTCTATTTTACATTTGCTTACCAAATAAATTTTATTAATTATTTGACTAATAAAATATAAAATATTTAATTAATTTGGGTTAAAAACTTTGAGCGGGAAAATGAAATAGGATAATTTTACTTTTATATATATATATATATATATATATATATATATATATATATATATATATATATATATATATTACTCTAATCAATTCATTATATTGATATTCCTAATCAATTCATTATATTAATATTTCTAATTACTCTTATTCATAATTAATTCACAATATTGATATTACTAAATTTTCATTTTACATTTGCTTTTCAAATAAATTTTATTAATTATTTGACTAATAAAATAAAATATTTAATTAATTTGACTTCAAAAATTTGAGCGGGAAAATGAAATAGGAAAATTTTACTTTTATATATATAGAATATAGATATAGATATAGATTAATGATTACATTTATAATAATCAAAAGAAAAATTTATATTTATAACTCGAAAAAATTGGAAGGAGAAAATGATGATTTACCAATTGAACAATACAAATGCTATTTGAGCGAGTAAAGAATATCATTATAAAAAGAGAAATTGGTCAAATAAACCTTTGAACTTTGACTTAAAAGTTATTTAAACCCCTAAATTTTTTTAAAGGTGTAATTACACCCATCAACAATTCATTTAGGTGCAATGAAGCCCAAAAACAAGTTAATGACTTGCTATCATAGGTCATTAGGGTTCAGGTCACCTTCTGATGAATTTTCTGACAAATAAAAGTGACCGGCGAAATTTTCGGCAAAAAAAGTGATCGGAAATTTCGTCGGTCGCCGGTCACTATTTTTTCAGAAATTTCACCGATCACTTTTTTTTTTTTTAATTTCTTTTTTTTTATCGGAAAATTTGTCGGAAGGTGACCTGAACCCTAATGACCTGTGATAGCAGGTCATTAACTTATTTTTGGGCTTCATTGCATCTAAATGAATTGTTGATGAGTGTAATTACACTTTTAAAAAGTTTAAGGGTCTAATTGACTTTTAAGCTAAAATTCGAGGACCTATTTGACCATTTTCCCTTATAAAAATTAACAGGCAAGAAGCAAAGAGGAGTTGAAGTGGGGCCCACACTCCATCAGCAGGGGGCCCACAACAGTAACAGTGTAAGATTGTAAATAAACAGTTATCGCCTTCCCCAGTTGAAGCCTTGAAAAGTTCATTTCATTCTTCCTGTAGTCTCTGTGTCATCAAACCCCACGCAGCCACGCCTCCCTTTCTCTCTCGTCTAATCTCCATACCCGCATTCTTCTTTTCCATGATCCACCCTTTTCACCGCCAAACATATTTTACCCAGATTCCCAAATCCCAGTATTCCGCCATCCCGATCCCAAACTCCGTTATTCTTTCACGTATCATGTGAAAAAGACGATCTTTATGACACCCCTTTAAAGTGTTTGTTTCTTTTCTTGTTTGTACTCATTGGTATATTCAGCGTTTACCTTGTGTGTATGGCGTCTGTCGCTTCTTTTTCACTTGTTGAATCGCCGCCGCCTTTTGGTCTCACCATTACTCCCTTTTGATCTCTCTTTTCTACTTCCTGTTTTTGTTTTTATTTGCTTGCTTGAGTTAGAATACTAAATCAGCAGAGATGAATATTGCCAAGTCTCAAGTGTGGCAGCCCTGTAAAAAGAAGAGGCTTTAGTGTAGAATAATTGGGGGAAAAATGGATGGGATTTGTATTTAATTGATCTGAGATAAGGTTTAAACCTTTGAGTGAATTGAATTCATTTGCATATAGAAACCCTGTGATTAGATATACAGATCTTAGAAAAGAAAGTGCGAATATGGCTTCAAGTTCAAGTTCAAGTGCTGGGAGTAGAAGGACAAGAGTGGGTAGGTATGAGTTAGGGAGGACTTTGGGAGAGGGGACATTTGCAAAGGTGAAGTTTGCTAGGAATGTGGAAACAGAGGAGAATGTGGCTATCAAGATTCTTGATAAAGAGAAGCTTCTTAAGCATAAGATGGTTGGCCAGGTATATATCTGTGCATGAATGAATGTTCATACGTTTCCAAGTGCTGGGTTTCTTGAAATCTTGTTTATTTGGTTAATTTTATGTGCATCTTGTTGGATCTTGCATCTACTGAAATTTAGATTGATTGAATTTGGTTAAAATTTGTTCTGGGTGTTGCATAATCATCTGCAAGAACTCTTTCTAATCTTAAGAGAAAGAGCACTTTCATCATCAAGAATAGAACAGTGCTGTTTCTTTCTACTTTGAATGTCTGTTTTTACTGTTGCAATTTGATCCTTAGGGAATGTTTTGAAACTACATTCATGTTGAGGCTCTTCTTTTTTCATGTTGGCTGCAGATCAAACGGGAAATCTCAACCATGAAATTGATTAGGCATCCCAATGTCATTCGCATGTTTGAGGTTAGAATTCAAATTCTTTGACATTGCTTTTCAGGATTTGCCTTAACATGATCAAATGAATACTAAATGTGAATGTTGGTTTTTTTTTTTTTTTTTTGGATACCATAAATGAGAATCTTGTAGCTAAACTTATACTTAGAATGCATATTTATTTGTTCTAGTTACTAGTTGATGCTGGTATGTTGTACTTTTAATACATTTGGGCAGTTTTATAGTTTTTGATTGCTCTGTTTATTTAAACAATGCAGGTTATGGCAAGCAAGTCGAAGATATATATTGTTATGGAATTTGTTACTGGCGGTGAACTATTTGACAAAATCGTAAGACTGCTTTGTTCTTTTAGCTGCTGTGAATGTTCTATACTACAAAAACAATGTCTGACCAGGTAATGTTTCATGAATCAGGCTAGTAAAGGGAGGCTGAAAGAAGATGAAGCAAGGAAATATTTTCAACAGCTGATTAATGCTGTCGACTACTGTCATAGTAGAGGTGTGTTCCACAGAGACCTCAAGGTAAATGATCTTAATTCTCCTTGTGACTTCAGTAATCTCAATTTTTGGACCGTTTAAAGTGAGATATATGGTGGGTAGAAAGTTTAATTGTTACCTTTATGCTGTGTTTCATAGCCGGAGAATTTATTGTTGGATACCAATGGGGTTCTCAAAGTCTCTGATTTTGGATTGAGTGCACTTCCCCAGCAAGTACGGGTGAGTAAAGTTTACAAAATGACGTTAAATATATTCTTTAATATCTAGTAAGATTTATGTAAGTTGAACCTGATTTTAATCTGTCCCCTTAGGAAGATGGGTTGCTACACACAACATGCGGTACACCGAATTATGTTGCTCCTGAGGTGATCAACAACAAAGGTTATGATGGAGCTAAGGCAGATCTTTGGTCATGCGGTGTAATACTTTATGTACTCATGGCTGGTTACTTGCCTTTCGAAGACTCGAATCTTGTGGCATTATATAAAAAGGTGAAGTCTTGGTTGTTAAATTGTTGATTAGTTAATGCAATGTCATGAAACAAGAAACTTGGTATTATTTCTTTTGCAGATTTTCAAGGCTGATTTTGCGTGTCCACCATGGTTCTCCTCAAGTGCAAAGAAATTAATCAAACGAATCCTGGATCCCAATCCCCAAACGGTATATTGATATCCTGCAACTCTAGGAAAGGAAAACTTTTTTTTTTTTTTCAACTTTCAGTAACAAATATGACCTGAAACCGAATGATTTTGTATAATGAAACAGCGCATAACAATTGCTGAGGTCATTGAGAATGACTGGTTTAAGAAAGGTTATCAGCCACCAGTATTCCAACAGGAAGATGTTAATCTTGATGATGTCAATGCCATCTTTGATGAATCAGCAGTAAGTATTTCAAAGTTTTTGAAGATTTTTTATTGAGCTTAAACAATAACGTATTAAAAAATTTACGATAATAACTTTTTTTTGGAAAGGACTCATCAAATCTCGTTGTGGAGAGAAGGGAAGAACTGCCTACTGCACCACTTGCGATGAATGCTTTTGAGCTAATTTCTAGATCTCAGGGCCTCAATCTTAGTTCTCTTTTTGAAAAGCAAGTGGTATGCTTTCTGAAAGCTTATTATATAGAATCAAATGATTGTTGCCTTAGTTTCTTTTTCCTTTTTTTTTGGGGGGGGTTTAAAATTGATATTTGATATTTATATTCATGATAAATTATCTATGCATAATAATCAGATATTCATGATATTATCTATGTTCTAAAAGTATGTCTTCTTGATATTATCTTCCCTTTACCTCAAACAAAAGAAGACTGTTAGAACAAAAGGGTAGAACAAGAGGAGGCAGTCTTGAAAGTGGAAACCGTTAAATATTTCATTTTCCATGTTTTCAGCATCTGATTGATCAAATCTTTTATAAACAGGGACTTGTTAAAAGGGAAACAAGATTTACCTCAAAATGTCCTGCTGCAGAGATAATCTCAAAAATTGAAGAGACTGCTGTACCTTTGGGTTTCAATGTGAAGAAAAATAACTATAAGGTGAATAAGCACAATGGCTCTCCTGTTCTCCTCCACTCTGATACTTCGCTTTTCTGTATCTTTTGGTACCATCAAAATGTTTCTCTTTTCAAGTTTTCACTGGATTTTTATACAGACTGGACACCTCAAATCTACTTCTTTAACTGCCCTTGCTTTATTCTCCACTGATTATGTGCTTTTATCATAATTTTTTAATCTTATAAAGTCCAACTTTTCTTAGTGAAGAACTGGCGAATATAGATACATAAGAAAATTGAAATGGTTCTTGATTAGCTGTTTTTGAGTTTTACTTGTCTAAACTGATAAAAACTGCACATTTCCTTTATATCTTTACCAGCTAAAGCTTCACGGAGAAAAGACTGGCCGCAAGGGTCATTTATCCATTGCAACAGAGGTACATTCATCCTCATCGCCTCTGTTAAGAGTCCCACGTTGAAAAAATAAAAGAGAATATATGGGTTTATAAGGCCATAGGTTAGACTAGCTAATTGGTTGGATTCAATCTTTTAGTGTGGTTTGGCCCCATGTGTATTATAGACTAATTGAGTGACCCTAGCCCAATCTATAAGATTATAACATAGTATCAGAGCCTGTTCGGTCCACTTGGTTTACCCAGTTATGGGTATTGGTGGCGTCCAGAGCTTTTGTGACTAGCTAATTAATTCAATCTTTGGGTTCACCCAGTTATGGGTATTGGTGGCGTCCAGAGCTTTTGTGACTAGCTAATTAATTCAATCTTTGGGTTCACCCAGTTATGGACTTATGGGTATTGGTGGCGTCCAAAGCTTTTGTGACTAGCTAATTAATTCAATCTTTGGGTTCACCCAGTCATGGGTATTGGTGGCGTCCAACTTCCGTGACAAGCTAATTGGTTGAATTCAATCTTTTAGTGTGGTTTGGTCCATTGAGTGACCTTAGCCAATCTTGGTTTATAACAGCCTCCAATACTAATGATCTTTAAGACGCTTATATATTAACGGGTAGAATCTCAATGCAGGTTTTTGAGGTGACTCCTTCGCTTCATATCGTAGAGCTTCGCAAAGCTGGAGGAGATACCTTGGAATTCCACAAGGTGCAGAATGGTTTATTGTGCTCGAGCATCTATCTATATAGCGCATGTTCTGATTATTTTATTTTACTGTTAACAATATGATCATCATTTCCTCTTTTGCTTCTGTGTGCAGTTCTATAAAAACCTGTCAACTGGGTTGAAAGACATTGTTTGGAAAACCGAGGAACCAACAGCAGGATTAGAAGTTGGTTAGTACATTATTCTCTTAGTGGATGAAAACTTAGTATATCTGTTTAGTTAACGTTTATCACGATGAATTCTTCATGGTTCTTTTTAACACTTGTGCAGGTTCAAGCAGTGGGTTGGCTTAGACTGGTGTGATGTGTGCATATATAGCTATGGCTGGAAGTGCATTGAATTGAATTGTCACAACTGTATTTATTTTTCGTTTCCTTTTTTTTTTTTTTTTTTTTTTTTTTTGGGGAGTAAATGTTGTTTGGTTGTTGACAATCTATAAAACTGAGTCTAAATTTGAGTTGGTTTAAAACAATTCTGAGGAAGCCATATATCTGTCATTTTTACTTCATATAATTGTCTAGGAGTTGTTATTTGCAGTCTTGCATTTCGGGTAATCTGTATAGCAACCACCGTTGCAAAAATGGGTCAGGTGGCCGCCTAGGCGCTAGGCGTCCCTAGGCCGAGGGGATTTTACTCTTAGGTTGACATTAGTCTGCTTACAAGGTGCCCGAGTAGGTAAACTCGGTGTTTGAGTCGGTCAAATTAAGTGTCTGAGTTGGTCAATTTGGTCAAATGTTTTTTATTTTGTTGTTTTTCTTATTATTATTACTTGTTCTCCTAGGCATTAGGTGTCGACTAGTGCCTTCTACAACATTGATACAACATCAATTTCCAGGCATAGCTCTATATATACACACATGTGGTTTTTTGTCAAGAGGGAGAAAGAGGGTGAAATGGAAAAATAGAAAGAAATTGAAGGAAAAAAAGCTTTTAGGGGGTGTTTGGTTCAAGTTATATAGGATAACTAAGGTTATATTTGCTTGGCAATATAAAATTTTCATGTTTGGGAATGTCGATTGTCTAGTAATCTAACATTACGTGAACCAAAACGCCCCTGAATTTTATTGGTGCGCTCACCAGCTTAGTTAACTTCACGCCTTTATGGTACCCAATTTTTAAAGATAATGTTGTATTCGAAAATAAAACGCCGCTTAGTTAACTTCACGCCTTTATGGTACCCAATTTTTAAAGATAATGTTGTATTCGAAAATAAAATGCGGGTCACCCACGTGACAAGCAGGAATACTCACCACTATACTACAACGACATGATATCTCTGATGTTTATATTTTAGTCCTAGTACCATTAATATTGCTACATATTTCAGTAAATAAATATCTACTACTCCGTATATTTCAAATCATTACGAAATGAGGTTTTATTCATTCTGTATCATTTTCACATAGACACATACTTTTGTTCAAATATTTTCACGAACCAAAGAGTTAAGGTGTTGCTGGTGCGTGCAATGCTCTCCCGCTTAGTTAATTTTAAGCCTTCAAAATTAGAGTGAGATTTTTTTTTTTTTTTTTTTTTTCAAGATAATGTTGTATTCTGCAGGTAAGGGACCAAAGCAATCTCAACCACCCAATCTACATAATCATGTCTGGGCCAATAACTTCCCAGCAAAATGCCAAGTGTCTTTCAAGAATGAGATAAGTAGAAAGAAATGTCAAATGTGATGAGAAAAAAGAGAACTGTTTCTCACTTCCATTATTATTGTTTCTGAACTCAAAGAAAATGTCAGCAACAGCCTTCTATTGTTGTTTCTCTTCATGCTCCTCAGACCACCTATCCAACAACAACAATAACAATAACCTCTTATCCTCAAAACCCAAAACTCTCCTCCACAAACACCCACTCTACCAACCAACCCACAAGAACATCTCCCACCAGTTCAAGGAGAAAATCCTGTCCCTAGAAATCATGGGTGTTGATTCTGGGAGAGCCCTCTCCCAGAACCCCTCTCTCCACACAGCCCCCCTTCACTCCATCCACTCCATCATCACTTTCTTGCAGTCCAAAGGCATCCACCAGAAAGACCTGGGGAGAATCATAGGAATGTGCCCCAACATCCTAACCTCAGACATCAAATCTCACCTTATCCCTGTCTTCACTTTCCTCTCCTCAGACCTTAATGTCCCAGACAATGACTTCAGGAAAGTGATCAACAAATGCCCAAGATTGCTCATTTCCAGTGTCCCAGACCAGCTCAAACCTGCCTTGTTCTATCTCCAGAGACTTGGGTTCAGAGATCTGCATTCCCTGGCTTATCAAGACCCCATTCTCTTGGTTTCCAGCGTGGAGAACACACTGATTCCTAAGCTCAACTATCTGGTCAGCTTGGGGTTTTCAAGAACTGATGCTGTGGGGATGGTTTTGAGGTGCCCGGGGCTGTTCACTTTCAGCATTGACAACAATTTCAAGCCCAAATTTCACTACTTTGCCAATGAAATGGAGGGGAAGTTGGAAGAGTTGAAAGAGTTTCCTCAGTACTTCAGTTTCAGCTTGGAGAATCGGATTAAACCCAGGCATATGGAGGCTGTGAGAAGGGGTGTTCATCTTCCTTTGCCCTTCTTGCTCAAGACTAGTGATGAAGAGTTCTGGGAATTGATAAAGCTGCAAGGTGATGGACGAAGACGAACACGATAGTTTCAACTGATCTAAATGCCCAAATCTCTGTATAAATCCCTGCTTTTGCTACAACAATGTAATGTGATCAACAGTAAAGCTATATTTTTTCATCATTGGGAATTGCAGATAGATAGGTGGAAATTGCATTTTAAGGTTTCCAATTTCAGTTGAATAAATCACTTTGTTCTCATTTGCCATCTGTTTCCTATTTAATCTTTAGGTAGTTAAATTTTTGAATTTCTAAACTCAACTCAATTAGTCATTTTTTTTTTTTTTTGGGAAAATGACAAATTTAGTATATACATCTACAAATCTACAATCTACAAATCTAATAAGAGCGAATAATGTTAGGCCCTTAACTGGAACAAAAAAAATGTCGGTACTAATTGTTTCTTAAAATGAATGGTTCATATTATTTTGATTTTAGTATCTTTTAATGATTTTCCTTATTTACCCTCTATTATATTATTTTCTTCCCTTAAATAACCCTAAATTCCGTTAGTTCAAACTTTAGTAACGGAATATTCCGTTAACTATTTATTATTCTTAACATACTCTTAATTTATATAAGGTCTTAGGTTCAAACCCCATCCCAATTATAATTGACATAATTGTTAAACATATATTATTTTTTTTTTCAGGAAAGAGGGGGATACCCAACGTTAAACATATATTATGAATATGTTAAAATGTATTAAAAATATATATATAATATAAAATTTAACATAAACTTTGGTCAAATAATTAGCTCGACTAAATACATAGCATTCAAAGTTGAGCATCAAATATTATAAATCAGGAACTACTTTAAAATTATTTGATTTCTTGAATTTGTTTATTAAAAAAAAAACAAATTTATGTTAAGTTTTTTTTTTTTTTTAAATTAATCTTCTTCTGATTATTTAGAACAAAACTTAATATTTCAATTATGTTTTTGCATTATTTGAATGATTTAGGCCATTATGGTATTAATATTTTTTTGTATTTTTTTATAATGGTACAATTGTACATTACATTACTAATATTATACTATTATTTTTTTATTGGACAATGTTCTTACATCATTGTCAAACCTGCGCGGCCTAACTATAAAGTTGTTGATCATAAATACAATTACACATAGACTCTAAAACGGTAGGATCATTTTTCAAATAATTGACAATGTTAACATCCTACTAGCTCCAATTGAACAAGTTTACACATCAAAATTTTATCAATGCATGAAAACTTCTAAAAAATTTTGTAAGTTAATTCTTACTATATCATTATATTAATATCTATTGTAACCATATATTTTGAATTATTTATTATCATCCTCTATTAACAGCAATTATAGCAATTGTTATGGACAAACTCACAAAACAATTTGTCTCAACAAGGAATGGAAATTAAAAAAAAAAATCATTGATTTCATTATTGTTGAAGAAAAGTATGTACGACACTTTATTACTCTTATTAATTAAATAAATTAGTAGCTACAACAAAAAATAATACATATGCCCCATTTAATTAATTTAGAATTAGATGTCTATAATGCTTTATTTAAAAAAAAATTATTCATTATAAAAAAATTTAAAATAAATATAATTTCATTAGTTATATCATCTTTATTTTCTACAATTCAAAGATTCCTTACCTTCAAATTTATTAATTTATTATATTCACTACATTGTTCATTGTCTTCTTTTTTACATTATCTTGTAATTAAATATCAAAGTTATAATACAAAACATGTTTATATATATATATATATATATATATATATATATATATATATATATATTTATTTATTTATTTATTTATTTACCAAGTATTTTATACAAATATAATAAATATTAATATTTCGTTTAATACTTTCACATGATAACCTGCGACACACATCTCACAACACATGAAACATGTAGGAAAAAAACTACCACTACTAAATATAAATAGGTGTTTGTACGCTAAAGAGTTCATATTACAACTAAAATCTCAGTCATATACACAGCAAGGTAAATCTAAAACTTCCTACACCATAATCTCATTGCATGATGAATCCCTCTATGCTGCTACCAGTAACCTAATTGCACATGAAACACTACCAATAAAAAAACAAAAAAAAAAACAAAAAAGAAAAAAAGAGGACACGTACTGAAGATGAAAACAATAACGATGCTACCCAAAAAAGAATTAAGAAGAATTAGAGAAATTTAAACCAAAAGTAATATTTATTTAGACTATCGCTTTAAAACTAAGTATTTAGACTAGCGTTATTACAAAGTTGCAAACATTTATTTTAGTGACAATTATAATCAATCTCTCATATATTATCTTGCATTTATATACTTTAAATTACCGATTTAAATAAACAAATTCAACATTTATTTACATATGCATGAACATCTCCTATATAATATTGCATTGATATACTTTGGAATACTTATTTAAAAATAATTATTAGGCATTATCTCATTCGCACAAAGTGCGTAAAAAAACTAGTTATATGGATATAGGCTCAATTTTTGAATTTATTGTCATAATCACTTTTAGTTCTTGAGTTATTCAATGTGACACTTTTTGTCCCAAAGGTTAACTTATACTACCTCCGTCTCATTTTATGTGTCGAGTTCGATTAAAGAGGCTTGATTGAAATTATTTATAATTTAATTTTTTATAATATTAAATTTAGAATTAGTATGTGAAATTTATTTGTAAATTTCAATTTTGGTCTAATGATTATTGGGGTCTTGTTAATTACAATCCACGACTTTTAAAAATGTTATTTTAGTATCTTATAAAATAATCAGAGTATTTTAGTCATTTCACTCCTTTTTTTCTTCTTCGGCGAGATCATCTTTTCCACCATGTTACCGCTAATGCAATGAACTCAGGCTATGAAGACTCGTGTCTGTTTCGACTGCTCATCATTCCAGCTTCTTTTACCTTCTTAAAAAATTTAGAAGCAAAAGTTGGATGCAAATGGACTATGAAGACTCGTGTCTGTTTCGTTTTTACCGGCGGTGGCTACATTTTAGGGGCAACGGGTTGCTGTTTTACCGGCGGTGGCTTATTAAAAGTCGGTTGATTTTCACTCGTGTCAGTTCTGTGTATTGTTTATTGGTATGTTTGGTTGATTTTCACAGAAATGATACATAATTTAAAAGTTGAATCTGTGAAATGGAAAGAAAAATTAATCCGTAATTCCGTTGCCTTCGGCGAAACTCTCTCCCACGGCTTCTTTGGATTTGCTATGGTAGACTTGTTGGAGAAGAAAAAAAAGAGTAAAATGACTAAACCACACAAAATAATATTGTTGGGTTTCTGATATCGAGGAAGTCAATCAGCGGACTAACATGACCGACTAAATGAGAGGTGAAATATGAAAGAACAGAAAAATAAATAATTGAAAGGAAAAAATACAGAAGACATAATAATTTTTAACGTGGAAACCGAAAGGTGAAAACCATGGACATTTTTGGGTTGGCACTATTTTTTGCAGTGTTGCAAAAATCGCGCCTAGGCGCTGTTGGTGATAATGAACCAAAAATCAATTTAATATCTTAAAATAATATTTATATATACACACACGAAAGTATATAAAATATTATTCGATATATATATATATATATATATATATATATATATATATATATATATATATATATATATATATATATATATATATATATATATATATATATATATATATATATAAATCAGACCACTATGATTATATGCATGAATATCTACAGAAAAGATATATGCATATCAACCAAATGGAACTTATAATCCACAGATTATAATTCCAACCAAACTATAATATCAAAAGAATGGAGGATTTTGCTTAGAAGCGTAATCCAAAACCGAAAGAAGGAAAGATGGCTCGTGTATGGGTAAGGGTTTTTAGCGTGAGTCAAGAGACCACTCTTTCCTTAAAACCTTATTTGCCAGCTCCCAAAAGTGCTAGGAGCGTCGTGGCCTAGGTTTCCCAGGATAAAACGCGCTACGATTCGACGTTTGAGCACCCAAACGAGCGAACTAGAGCAAAGCCTTGAACACAGTTTAGGCAAAGAAAGGAGTAGAAACAGAAGGATTTTGAAGCTTGAAAACAAAATTTCGTGTGTTGTGTGCTTGTTCACTCCATTGCAAAAATTCTGTTGTTCTACTCCCCTTATATAGGGTATGAAGGATTCAATAGCATCATTATGGCATTAAAGCTGATATTAAATCAGTCTTTGTAACACCTGAAACAGCCAGCCCCATTATCATAGAGTTAAATTCAGATTTAAAGTTGGAATTAATTAAAAAGTTAATTCCGCACCAGAAACCGAACAGAAGCACAACTCTCGTGCTAGCTCCTTCCCCTGAACTCACACGAGAGTTCGGTTTCAGCGTGAAGTTTCCGGACGACATTCGTGCCCGCAGGTGCCGGCGCACACGAGCTCGAGCTTGAACCAAGCTTTTTCGATCTCGTTTCTAGTTGGAATTTGATTTGCACCCCCCCCCCCCCCCCGCACGCGCGAAAGAGAGAGCCTCTATGCTACACAATTCTACAAGTTCCAAAGGAGCTCTTGTATAAAAGGGGGGGGGGGGGGGGGGGGGGGGGTCAAATCCTCTTTCCAAACCAATGTGGGACAAAACTTACTTTTCCCTTCATTTTTCCAACTCAATGGGTCTACTTTGAGAATCAATATCTCATTCACCCATTATCCGTTTTGAGCGTACAATATATCAATCTCTTCGTCTCACTACGAAGAACCCGAATCCACTTTGACCCAACCCAAATTGGAAGTGGACCCCACTGATAATTGTACCACAAAATAGCCACTTAAAATGCCATTTTAATGCTATTTTTCCAACAATCCCCCACATGAATGAAAATTTATTTTCAGGGTATTTTGAAATCGGAAACAACTGTGTTCAAACGATCGATCCCTGCATAGGATAGGTAGGGAGTCACTATACCCTTTGAACCTTCCCTTGTGAAGATATGTTTACTCTACTGGTTGTACGGTAGAACGCAATGTCTTTGAACCGACTGCCTTTGTGTAGATGATGACATATCTCACACAGGAACCTCCCAACCATGCTCTGTTCTCATGAGTGTGCCCATTTTGGTCGTGGGTCATCGTTCCTGGTTCTGCGAGAGTTTCTAAAGAAATTGTGCCCAACAATTCTCCTTTGAAGCGACCCTCACTTCTCTCTTACATAGGTGATTCTTTCTCGAGTATCCCGCATACTCAAGAATCATTAAAGCATCAACGTGCTAGCCTCGTGCGGGAGTCACTGTTTCTAACGAGGAGGGGTAGGGAATCCGAGATCCCCACAGTGACACGCTCCGTTCCATAATTTAGTTGTCCCATTGAACCTAGGTGCCAGCTAGGTTGGGTATCCACTATAGAACTTTTAGTCCAAGGGCTTTAGACCCATTCCTCGTTCCAATTTCTCAACAACCATTTGCTTACCCTCGGGTTAGCGAGTTAGCGGCCGCTACGTTATCTTTTGACATCACGTAGTCAATAGAGATAACCCCTGTTGTGAGAAATTTTTTAATGGCATTACGTCTATGACTTATAAGTCTAGACTTACCATTCCGCATCTAACTCTGTACTTAACCAATTTTGGCTTGGCTATCGCAACGCACACAAATTGGAGATACGAGTTTATATCTAGGAACATTCCTGGAAAAAATGGCATAGCCATTCGGCCTACTCGCTCGCGACACGAGTGTAAGGCTCTCAGCTTTGATCCCGTCATGGATCTTAGCTATCACAAAACGTTTCGAGAATTTCCATATAACCAACTGCACTGGCCTACGTAAACACGTAGCCTTTAATGGACTTAGCGTCCTTTGATATCCGTGTTATACTATCCAAGTACAGCTAGATATCCCACGTAGTGCAGTCCAAAGTCACGAGCATACCTTAAGTATCTCATAACCCTCACTATTGCCTTCTAGTGCGTAACACTAGGGTTACTCGGATGTCTACCAAGTTCGTTAACCGCAAATGCAATATCTGGCCTAGTACAACCCATTTGATACAATTAAACTACCAATAATCTGAATGTGTTCTCCATGAGAAGTACAATCTCTGTGATCATTGGCTAGTTATACGTTAGTATCTAACGGTGTCCAAGCCACTTGATTATGATTAGAACAATAATCTCATTCAGTTTCAACAGAAAGAGAATACAAAAGTGTATATCTAATCCTACCACTAATCTCTCCTGACAAGTAGACTAGCTGTACAAGACTAATTCTAGGACCACACAAATATAAACTATATTACATAATGAAATAATAATAATAATAATAGTAACACTAATAATTATCATCCTTTACAAGGATTCAATCAAACTTAATGAGATTGGCTTAACACGAGACCATACGGTCTCTTCACGATTTTTAATCCCGAAGATTAAATATGCCAAAACTCACACCTCTCATGTCAAATCTCGAATTTAACATGTTTCTGGTAGAATTGATCATTTGATCGTTACTACCCACGACGAGTTTATCATGTATAAACAAATAGTGATTTCACTGTCTATCGTACGCAATACGTAGACCCACTTGTCACTTTTATTTATACTAAACTCGTTGGTCATCATTGCATGATCAAAACCTCACATGCCAAATACTAAGGCAATTGTTTCGAACGATACAATGATCTCACCAATTACACACTTTCTTTTCACATCATGGAACCACAAACCCTCAGGTTGTTCCATGTCTAAGAAAGCGACACATCCATTTTGATGAACTTCCAAGTCTCGCTAAACGGCTTTGGTAAGTATCATGCTAATGGATTCCATTCTCGTCACAAGAGAACATATATCGAAGTAACCGTGGCACTCGCGTTGCATGTAATCTACTATTACAAGCCCGACCATTTTACTTCAATATAACCAACCAGTTTTGTTTTCCGACTAGTGATATACTTAGGATCCCGAGGTTTTACAACCTGGAGGAAGAACAACCAGTTCCAAGTATGATTCTTTAAGATAGAATCTACTTCACTCTCGATAGCCTCTTTTGGGTTGGTCCATCTGTAGAAGTTACCACTTCTACATACATTCGAGGCTCGTTTTCTAACAACCATGTCAGAAAATCCAATTTATTTTCTAGTAAACAAGTTAGATTGTGCGCATCACACTCTAACATGTATGTCAGAAAATCTGGACCAAAGGATTTTTCAATCCTAGCTCTCTTACTACGTCTAGCTTTGAGCTCGGGTTCTCTTTCATACCCTTCAACCATGGCTACGCCGAAAGTTCCTTTCAACGTGCTAGGTCCTTTATTGAACCTTCACAAAAATACATCTTCAAAGAACGATGAATTTCTTGATTCAATTTATCGTGTTCTTATGTACATCCAAACTATAGGACTCGTGTACTAAGAACCAAAACACACCTTTGGCAAGACACCCCCACATTTCAGGCATTGGTAGGAAAACCTCCTACGTATCCACATTTCGTAAGAATTTCATGCGGGTAACCTTATTTAAAAGGTACTTACTTGTCCAAAGTATTGTCTCACCCCACATACTTTGAGGTAGACCCGAACTTATCAACGTCTTGATATTTATGTTCGGCAACAACGTTCGATTGAGGTGAATACCGTGTCGTACGCCCGAGTACGATACCAACGCTTTCGCAGAAATCACCAATAGGTGTTTCGTATTCACTACATCGATCGTTCGTAATCGCATTAATCCATGATTAATTTGGTTTTTCTCTTTATTCTTATAAAGAATAAATATGTGCTACTCATTAGCACATCTCGTAGAAACTAACAGATTAGCCTTTACAAATCCAATCGGTTTTTGACTGAAAGGCCACAAACCCGAATCAGTGCTTCCAAAATTGAAGCACTAATCAGTGCTTATTAATGAAGCACGAAACATACTATACAAAGCACGAATCATTGCTGTCAAACTAACGCACCGATTCCAAAGCAATCTCTATTGCTTTAAATTATAAACTCACAGCAACATTCGGTTGCTTAATTTATAACTTCAGTGCTACCTAGCACTAGGATTATTAGTTAATTACACAATTAACCAAACCTCCTTTCGTGCTAATCACATAGCACTTTTTACAATGCTAAATTTAATTAGCCTTTTGCATAGTGCTAATTCGACATTTTGGACGTCCAGTGCTGTTAAGCACTCCAAATTAGCACTTCAACAATGCTAAATTTAATTAGCATTTCCCGTTAAGCTCAAGCTTAATTTGACGTCCCAACAATTTGTCTAAAATTATATTTCATACTAGTATAACTTGGATTTTTTGATCAAGTTAATTTTAACATAATTAACATTATGAAATCAACCAAAAACTGACTAGTTGAATCAAACGCATATAATCGTTCTTAGAATATTATATAAAATATTCAACACTTGAGCTGTGACGCTCACGATTATATAGTTATCCCAATTTTGACAAATTGACCCTTGAAATCCTTATCATTCTACATGAACCAGGACCGCAGTCCTTTTACGAAATTTCAAACATGTAACACGCTTGTTACATTTCGTTCCGGCCGTTAAGCCATCTTATTAGGACTTTACTAAAAACCTGTTAAAAAATATGGTTACTAAAAATTAGAGGTTACCTAAAAAAAGTTTTACTGGCAATGCCTTGCTATGCTATGATGGTTTTTTTGTTGCCCGTTGGTCTTTGCAGGGATATTGAAGCTCTCTTAAATAAATTCTGGTGGACAGGCTCGGTCGGGGATGCTAAGTCCCTACGTTGAAATGTTAGAAATAATTATTTCCTAACACTGATTTACATAATAAAGGTTGTAATTCCATAAGGTACTCACGTTGATGATTAGTGATGTGTAAAGGCGGAATTACTGGGTGAAATTCCCTCCCTCTCATTCTGTTAAAATTTAAGTTTATAAGGGTTAAAAGATGTATAATGGAAAAAGGTTATGGGTTTCACATTCCTAAAGGGATTTCTATTCCTAAAAGGATGTCACATTCCTAAAGGGATTTCTATTCCTAAAGGAGGTTCCCCATTCCTCTTGAAAGAGGGTTTCTCATCACATCTATAAATACCCAGAAAAACTCTAGGGATCTTAACGGTTTTCAAGTCTCTAAGTTTTCTAGTCTCCGTATCATTAGGAGGTGATTAAGGTATACGTATCAGAGAGGTGAAACATTATATTCTTGATTCATTCAATTTAAAGATTACATCTCCAACGGAACAAGTAAGTTCTATCTTTTCTATTTAATTAAAAATCCATGATCATGAACATTGTTTAGTTGATTGATTTGATTTACATGCGATCATTGTTAATTGTGCTTCCGCATTAAAGTTATAGCGCATAAAGGATTATTTAACATGGAAATCTTGGATTGGACTATGCGTTCCTGATGTTATCACATATTTGCTTGTTATTATAGTTATTTTGAATCATCACAGTGATTAAGTTCTTTAATTTTGTCTCTTTAATACATATTTTCCTTGCTATTATCATTTAATTATGGTTCACACTTGTTTTGAATGTTTTACGGTGTTTGTTAGTGTTTTTGAACCATTCTAGGTCAAAGATATGAGCAAGGGAAGTTCAAGGATGAGTTTTGAGCAATTTTGGACAAGTTCGGGACCCAGAGGACTCGACGCGTCGAAAATTTCCAGTAGCATCAGAAGTCGAGACCATCAGGTCTCGACGCGTCGAGCCATAGCTCGACGCGTCGAGCGAGGCGTGAAGAGAAGCCTTAATCACGACAAAAGGGGCGTTGGCAGCAACTCAACTTCAATTCCATTCAATTCCAAATTTCCAATTCCAACTTTGATTTTATAATTAAATTCTTCCAATTTATTTATTTAAATATAGAAATTATAATTCGAGTCCAATTTTGTACAAGATTCCTATTTCATCTCAACTTTGTACCCACTATAAAATCCCCCCTTCCTCAACCCTAATAACAGACGGAGAGATTTTTAGAGTTCTTTGTAGACAAGAAAGAGAGAAATCAAGAGGCTCAAGTCGTCTTTGGAAGCAAGGAGGAAGCCAGGGAGATTTGGGAGAATCGCTTGGTTAATTCTTGTACTCTTCTGATGATTTGTAATCCTTTATTCATATTTGCTATGTATAATTTAGCCATGCTCGGCTAAATTCCTTAGGGATTTTTGGGTGAATTTGCTTATGAACCTATGTGCCTAGTTCATTAATTTCTTAATATATTTATGTTTGGTTTTATGATTTGTGTTGCAATCCTGTTTTAATCTGTTGTTGTTGGTAGTTAAAGGCCTAAATTACTAGCTTCACAGTCATGTTTGTGTCACCAATGGGAGTTGGGGCATAAATTAGGGCACACACGATTGCACCTAATGGTTGGTCCTTGGGAAAGGGGAACTTATTAGGGGAAGTTTATTCTAGATTATTGCTCATCGGGAGATGGTAGTAATTAGGAATAATTGAATGCTGATCTTTGATCTTATTGGGTGTTTAAGCCATGGGAATGGAAATTCACTAGGAATAAAGATTACGGGAGTAATTCGATTCCACTTTGCATTCCCATACAAATCTTAATTCCAAACCAAATATTACAAACGTTAATTGGCACTAGGTGATTAAACATTGTGATCCCAAGAATCCTATTTTGCTCTATTGTCTACAAAGTCTTGCTACTTATTTTATTCTGCTTGTTATTTTATGCAATCAATCAACCTTCAAGTTTTGTTCGGACTAGTTTCATATGAGTAACCTAGTAGCTAGTGATTAGTACACCACCTCTCTGTGGTTCGACAACCCGAATACTCCGGGTATTATTTGTTTGCCCCAAATTACAGCAACCAGTTCCCAAGGAAAAAGGAGGTATGGGCTTCTGACGATTCAGAGAGATGAATTTGGCACTTCTGGGCAAGCAAGCTTGGAGACTACTTACCCGACCAGACTCTCTTTTTGCTCGGGTTTTTAAGAGTCGATATTATCCTCATTGTTCTCTATTCGAAGCCACTGCTGGAAGTAATCCATCCTTTATTTGGAGGGGTATGTTGGAGGCCAAACATGTGATTCAAATGGGTTGTAGGAGGGGTATTGGCAACAGTAGAAACATCATTATTGGCAGCGATCCGTGGCTACCAATCGTAGAAAACTCGTGCATAATTTCTTCTTTGCATCCTACTGTCTTTGAGGCTCCAGTCTCTAGTTTATTTAATACTCAAGGAACGGGGTGGGATGTGGGGTGTGTGAAGGATGTGTTTAATGATCGTGATGCGAATATTATATTAAATATTCCCATAAGCTCTCGTTTGCCTTCAGACACATGGGTCTGGTATTCCGAGCCAAAAGGGGCTTATACTGTCAAATCTTATTACAGATTGCTAGTTGGAGAGGTCATGAACTCTTTGCCGTGGCGTGTGATCTGGGAGCTACATATACCACCAAAGGTAAAACATTTCTGCTGGCAGCTTGCTTCTTCTTATCTTCCAACCCGAGATGCACTAATCTCCAAACACATCCCTTGTACGCTATGCTGCCATATGTGTGGGGGTGCTGATGAGTCCGCCTATTATATGTTCGTTGAATGCCATGAGATCACTAGTGTGTGGACGAGACTCGGCTTGCCGGTGATCCAACATGAGCAAGGTAATGTTATGGATTGGTTCTTTGCCTTACTTGATAAAGTTAGCAATGATGTGAAATGCAATGTTGTAATGATATGTTGGGGCATATGGGGAAGTAAGAATAACAAAGTTTGGAATGGGAGTACTTTTGCTCGAGATCATGTTGCTAGTACTTCTCTCACTTTTCTGGAGAATTGGAGGGCTGCCAACACGCTACCTCAATCTACACATGAATGTCGTGTTTTGGTTGGAAAATGGACTCAGCCTTTGGTTGGTCGTTTGAAGCTAAACACGGACGTTGCGTTGGATTTTGAGAACAATGTGATGGGGCTAGGTTGGGTGCTCCGTGATGATTGTGGTCGATTCTTGGCCGGTAAAGGAATGCGCATGACATGTTGCTAAGAGGTTAAAGAAGCTGAAGCAGTGTGCATCCGGGAAGCCCTTAGCTGGTTAAAGGGTACAGGAATGGGCGAGGTTGATGTGGAAACAGATTTTCAGTTAGTTTTTCATGCTTTACGTTCAGACTCCTTTTATTCTAGTTTGATTTCATTATTGACGATGTTAAAGAAGTTACATCCCAGATAAATGATGTACACTTCTGTTTTGCTAAGAGATCTGCGAATCATGCTGCCCACATTGTTGCTCGGGAAGCCATTTCTGTGTCAGGTTGCGGGGAGTGGTTTGACATTCATCCTCATTTCCTTGTTGATTGCCTCACAGTTGATTTAATGCATTAAGTTATTCTTTTCAAAAAAAAAAATTAGAGGTTACCTAAAGTTCTAAACCAATTAAACTGGAAAAATAATAAAAGAAAAATATGAAAGGATAAAAATGCCCTTACTAAAAATAGGAAAATTCATGAGAAGGACTAAAATTGTCCAAAATATAATAGTCTAGGATGTTAAATGGCAAAAATGATAGTTTGTGACTAAACTTGGAATTGCCACCAAAGACAATGGACCTATGGTAGAATTAACTCTAACTATATTATTTCAGATATATCATATTATACTCACTTTTGATTAACTTTTACATGCAAGTAAGCAGGTTTGAAATGTAATATGTTGATGATCTTGTGCTGATGGATGAAGATTGAAGATTGAAGAATGATCAATCTTGAATTGAATGTAGATGAACTTTGGTTGTTGGAAACTTGGAAGATTTTATCACTTTAGTCTCATTTTTTTTTTTTTTTCCTTATTGAATGTTGATGAAGTTTGTTTGTTTACTTTCTTGAACTTAGGTTGTTGGAAACTTCAAATGTTTACTTTCATTTGAACTTGTTTGTATGTTCATTTAGATTTAGATTTTAGTCATTTTAGTGTGAATGTGAACTGTAAAGGAAGTGAAGACATTAAAGTTTATTTAGTATAGTACTGTAAATTTGTAATATTACATTATTACTTGTGGATGTTCGGTTGTTCAGTTACCGAAATAATTGATCGAAACCTACATAATCGGTTTCAATTAGTTAAAAGTGTATGTTTGGTCGATTATGGAGAATAAAAATATATTATCGGTTATTCGGTTATCGGTCGGTTTTTAACCGTAACCGACCGATGCTCACCCTACTTATGGTAATCAGCTAGATAAGGACATATAGTAAAGGAGAATATTTTATGGGATGTAGTGAGATTTAGGAAATATAAAGGGATTTAGGGAATATAAAGATATTTAGGTGGTGGGGATGATATATCATATAGGGAAGAAAATAATATTTAGGAATCTAGTTTACATAGGTTGATTTGTCATAATTTGTCACTTTAATTCCTTCTTCCGCCAAAGATGACTGGTCACGTGCCGAGTGCCAAGTGTTGGGTCAAACTAGCTGACTACCATGCCAGATTGACTACTAGTAGCTTCGAGTGGGTATCCAACAGATACAACAAAATTAACACACCAAAAGACACTCTTAAAAAAAAAATCCCCAAATAAACAATCAGAAGTGAACAAGGATACTTAGTTTAGTTTAGAAGGAACATGGGATAGGTAAGAAACAATCCCTTTTGCTTTTGCTTCTTTACTTGGTTATGTTTGGGGAGACAGGCAGCCTCCAACCGAATCCAATAACTCAATGAAACACTTCTCCTAACATTATTGGAAAATCATCATTTTTTTCCCAACAAACCACTCCAATGATGGACAAAAAAATTAAAAAGAGAAAATACATGAAAAAGAAAAGGCAACTATATATTTATTATAACTTGCTTTCCGCTATTATTACAATCACAACTTAATCAGATTGTCATTTATTTCTCATATTATTATTTTCATATAAGAATACAGGGTTGTAAAAATCCCGCCTAGGCACCGAGTAATCGGCGCCTAGGCGCTAGGCGCCCATAGGCCGTGGCGATTTCCGCCCTAGGCTCCCGCCTAAGAGACCGGCCGCCTAGGCGCCCGCCTAGCGCCTAATACAGCCGCCTAGCGCCTAACTCGACCGATTACGCCGAGTTAACTCGTCAATTTCTGTCGAGTTAGTCGAGTTAACCCGACCGACTCGACCTTGCTAATTTTTTCCATTTATATGACATATACATATAATATGACATATATACACTCGTAGACTAGTTTGATACTTTCAATCTTTGGATGATTGAAATATTTGGGTATTTCATTTGAGTTTTTTTTTTTTAAAAAAAAATATTCTTTTGATGTTATGACTTATGAATTGTCATTATGTCATTTATTTGGATGTGTTATTTGATTGAATACTGAAAACAGCCTCATTAAAATTGTCAAATTGCAAGTCTGCTACTGTTTTTTCCGCGACCGCCTAGCGCCGCCTAGATTCCGCCTAGGCGCCGACTAGGCCGCTTAGGCGCTAGGCGCTGCCCGGGCGCCCGACTAGCGCCCAGCGCCTACTGCAACCATGTAAGAATATAATTAGATTTTAAACATCTTCATATTTTATAATATTTAAATAATTAAATTTGAGAATGTACTTTTAGCCTTTCAATGAAAATTTAAAAAAATTTTAAAATTGAAAATGAATAATGAAAAACAGTTACAAGTAACTAAAGAATATGGTGAATCTTTTAGATTTCTCTCCTTATTTTATATTTACTTATAAAAACACAAAAAATTAAAATTAAAATCCAATCAAAGTAATATACAAAAAATTGTAACCATTAATAAATACAAATAAACTCTGAAAGGGGTGGTCAAATAGATGGAATATATAATTTTTATAACAAAAAAGGTCACAAATTTGATTTTTGTCAACACTATTGATTTGCAGACTCTTACATAGAAACGAGTTTGCGTACTCCCAACCAAGAAGGCATTTTATATATAAAGTGAAAATATTTTTACTTTGAGTTGCTCATAGTTGATCATCTTAAATCAAGAAAGTCAATACACATCTCATCTTTAAGATAAATTTAGAACTTTGTAGTTACTAAGTCAATTGTCCGACCAACTTGATTAGAAATTGTCTCAAAAAATAACTCATATTTTACTTTGTTAAATACAATATAATATTAAATAATATTTATTTGTTTTCAAAAAAATAATATTTATTTATTCACTATTTTACTATTCTTCTCCCAAACTATTTTACTATTCTTATAGTAGATATGTTCAACCAACAATAGATTTTACACAAATAACAAATTATAGATAGGAAAATAACTCATTCTTTACTTTGTCAAACACAATATAATATTAATTAATATTTTCTTTATTTACTATTTTTCTATGCTCATAGTAGATATGTTCAACCAACAATATATTTTACACAAATGACAAAAACTATAGATAAGAAAATAACTCATACTTTACTTTGTCAAATACGATGTTGACACATTTTGACATTTATATATTCTATCTATTTTATACATATGTGTCTCGCTTAATTACATCTGGGTTGCCTTCTCTACGGAGAAGGCGATTCCTCCGCGAACGGTCGTCGATTACTTTTTTACCTGAAATTGTGCCGGAGGCCGGGTGGCCGAAACGCTAATGACATGTGATAGCAGGTCATTTATTGATTTTTTGGGCTTAATTGCATGAAAATAAATTGTTTATGGGTGTAATTGCATCAAAATGAATTGGTTATGTGTGTAATTACACTTTTAGAAATTTGAGGGAGCTAATTGACTTTCCAGATAAAATTTGAGAGCCTATTTGGCCCATTTTCCTTTTAAAATTTGATTTTTTTTTTTGTACTTAATTGTACTTTTAATATAGTTTCTAAATATATAAATTTTATATACTAATATTAAACTTAATATTATGAAAAATTAAATTAAAAATAATTTCAGTTAAGTCTTGTTAATTGAATCAGACAAATAAAATAGGACGGGGAGTATCTATCATGAATAGAAACATGCACATGTAATAGAGTATAAAATGAAGCATTTAATTGCTTGGATTACAAGAAAAGCAAAGTTTAAAAAAGATAAAAAAATAGATGTGTTGTTGGGAAGAAAACAATGAAAAAAAGAATAGGCAGGAAAAACTCCAACAAAGGAAAGTCTCCAAGATTTTGCTCAGGCCAAAGCCAAAGCCAAACTCCTCCCATTTCCCGGGGGCAAAACCAAACTGTTTCAGGCCCATAATATACCGACCCGCATTTCTTCCTTCTTCAGCAACCCAGGGAATCTGTAACCTTGCTACCTCGACATTGATCCCTTCTTCCATTTCCTCTTTGGCATCCCTTGGATGCATTTCCGGACACCGGTGGGAGGTTCTTCCGTTAATTTCTTACGAATACTACTTGATCATTGTGTGGTTGCACTCGCAATTTCGTTTTGATTTTGGTTTCAATTTTGGATTTTGACCGGTGGGGTTTCAGTTTCTTGGGATACTTTGGGCGATTACGTTGATGTGCATTCTTGATTCTTGAATTTCAGGGGGAGTTTAACTGTCTGGGTATCTTAAATGTTGATTTTGAGTTTGTAGTTTGATACTTTGTAGTGTGGGGAAGAAATGGATTGGAAAGGCTTTCAGCATTTGCTGTAATTTTTTATTATTATTTTTTGTGTGTGTACTAGTTTGTGGGTTATTAAGATGAGGAGGTTGAAATATGAGGCTCAGAATGTGAGGAGGGTGAAGTTATCATATGTTTTCTTGTGTTTAGGTGCATTATACTTGATTCTGATTTGCTTCAAGTTTCCTGAGTTTTATGAGAGTGCCACAGCCTTGGGTGGTGATGGCAGTGTTCATGGATTGGATGGATTCTTAGTTAGGGGTGAAAAGGGTGGAAAACTTAGTAAACCGCATTTAGGTTCAGCATATACAGATGGATTGCACCGGATACTGCACAATAATGTTAATTACAACGCACCACGAACCCCATTGGAGGAAGCTTTACCACAGAACACTGATTTGCTACCTAAAAAGCCTCGTAGGCTTGGATATGATCAAATAGCTACTGGTATTATAAGGCCACGGAATATGACTAGCAACTTTTCTGTATTGGAAAGAATGGCAGATGAAGCTTGGGCATTAGGCTTGAAGGCATGGGATGAAGCAGATGAATATGATGAAAAGGAGGTGGGGGTGAATTCAATATTTGAAGGGAAGCCCGAGTCATGTCCTTCATCTGTTACCATGACAGGAGAAGAGTTGGCTAAAGGAGATCGCATTATGCTCCTTCCATGCGGGCTTGCTGCTGGTTCTTCTATCACAGTGATTGGTACTCCACGTTATGCACATCGTGAATATGTGCCCCAGCTTGCCAAGAAAAGGAAAAGCGATGGAATGGTTATGATTTCCCATTTTTCATTTGAGCTACAAGGATTGAAAGCAGTGGTTGGGGAGGATCCACCAAAGATTTTGCATCTAAATCCTCGAATAAGAGGAGATTGGAGTGGCAGGCCAGTAATTGAGCATAATACTTGTTATAGAATGCAGTGGGGGAAAGCACAAAGATGTGATGGTATGCCTTCCAAAAGTGATGAGGACATGCTTGGTAAGTGTTCCAGGTTAATTACTCCATTACATCAATCCTCTTTCATTTTAATTCAGTGTTGATTTCATAAGTTTCAGTTATGTTGCTTTTACGTTGACATATGTGCTGAATGGATGACTTTATGCCATTGCATACAACCTTTCCGCAAAAGCTTCTAGGCACTGCTTCATTGAATTGACATGCCACTAAACATGATGCCCACTTTTCTTGCAGTTGATGGATTTTTTAGATGTGAAAAGTGGATGCGAAATGATATGGTTAATGCGAAAGAGCCCAAAATATTTTCCTGGTTTGAGCGATTCGTAGGACGTGCAAAGAAACCAGAGGTGACCTGGCCTTTTCCATTTATGGAGGGAAGAATGTTTATTTTGACTGTCCGTGCTGGTATTGATGGGTTCCATTTAAATGTTGGTGGACGACATTTGACTTCATTTCCATACCGTGTGGTATGTTTGCTTACACCATTAGTGGATTATTGAATTACTCATCATGATGAGTGTATTAACTCTTTCATAACACAGCCTTGAATGTTACCAAATCACCATTTTAAGTGTCTAAACCTTGTTTACTAACTAAAGTTATGAACTGATAAAAATGTTAAACTAAATGTGCAAGCTCCCACATTATTCCCATTTTGTGGAAAGAAGACATAGTATTGAATTAATGGAGTGAACCAAATCTGGAAAGTTGGAAGGTGATATTAAAACTGAGCTCGACATGTTAGCTTGCCAAATAATTCCCAAAATTGATCCTTTTACTGGTATAATTCGAGAAGGAAAGAATTCCCACACCTTGATATGGCCTATACAAAATATTCCTTTGCTTTTGTTCCATTTGACACATTCATTTTTGTTTTAATCTGTTTGTTCAACTAGATTTAAGATTTGATAGCTACAACTGTTTCCTTTCTTAGAGGGTTTTCTGTTTCTTCAGGGCTTCACACTGGAAGATGCAACAGGATTGTCCATTGCAGGTGATGTTGATGTTCACTCAGTTTATGCTACAGCTCTGCCAACGTCTCATCCAAGCTTTTCACCTCAAAGGGTATTGGACTTCTCTGAGAAGTGGAAGGCCCTTCCTTTGCCCCAGAATCCGATTAAACTTTTCATTGGAATTCTATCTGCCACCAATCACTTTGCGGAACGCATGGCTATAAGAAAAACTTGGATGCAGTCTCAAGCAATCAGGTCTTTACGTGTAGTAGCCCGTTTCTTTGTTGCATTGGTAAGATTGTCCCTTTCTTACAGAACTATCAATTATTTGCTTAATACCATATGGCATATATGATGAAAATTTAAAGCACTGAATCGTTAAATGGAATACAAAGTAAACGTATAGGCTAGAATTATTTCCAGCTTTAGTTGGGTACTAAAGTGGAATATCACTATATTTTGGGGACTAAAATTAGAACTAGTTGTATAGACTGTACTTAGACACAATAAAATGAAACTATTGATTCATTCCACGCCAATATTAATAAATGCAGACTATATTTCCTAAATCTCTGTGTTCTAAGTTTTGTAGAAATCTGAGACTCTAATCTGTAATTTATGCTTTATTGTGCAGAGCCAACGAAAGGAGTTGAATGCAATTTTGATAAAGGAGGCTGCTTACTTTGGAGACATAGTGATTGTGCCATTTATAGATAGATACGAGTTAGTAGTTTTAAAGACTATTGCCATATGCGACTATGGGGTAACCACGACCTCTTTTTCCTAGTCTGCTGATTTCTCTGCTTCTAATTGTTACTTTCTGCTGATTAAATAGCCCCAAAATACTCGTTGCAGGTTCAAAATGTGACTGCTGCTTATATTATGAAATGCGATGATGACAATTTCATCAGATTAGATGCTGTTCTTAAAGAAATTGATCGTTTTCAATCTGTAAGGTCTCTTTACATGGGCAATCTTAACCTCTTGCATCGGCCTCTGAGACATGGAAAATGGGCAGTCACCTTTGAGGTAATAGTGGTTTGCCCGAGTATAAAAATCTGAAATTATGTATCTACATCCCTTTCTCTCGTGCTTATTTAGTTATCCTTATCCTTACTGATCACGTAACAGGAGTGGCCCGAAGATATATATCCTCCTTATGCTAATGGTCCTGGATATATTATATCCATTGACATCGCCAAATATGTGGTCTCTGAGCATCTAAGTAACAACTTACGGGTTAGTAAATTGAGATCCCATTTATTTTTCTCGGGGTCGTGATTATATTAAAGTTTCGATCTTTACCCTTTTTTCTGAATACCGGCAGCTATTCAAAATGGAGGATGTGAGCATGGGAATGTGGGTTGAGAATTACAACGGCACAACACCCGTTCAGTACTTGCACAGCTGGAAGTTCTGTCAGTATGGATGCATGTTGAACTATATCACGGCGCACTACCAATCCCCTCAGCAAATCTTTTGTCTGTGGGAGAATTTGCTCAAGGGACAAGCTCATTGCTGCAACTCCTAGAACACAGATAGATGATGAGTTAACTCTCGATCGATCGGGTTTGTATTGGTGGCCCTTGGGACTTTGATCAATTTGTGATAATCTTTTGGGGTTGGACCAAACTCCTTTCTGGGCATTTGCTGTGAGTTTGTATGATCTATCAGGAAAAGTGCCCAAGATTTGTGTGTGCATATATGGCTGGGATTTGCAGATAATGGGTGGGTTTAGTGTGATGAAAATATAATGAAATGTGTCCATAATTGTGTCACCAATATAATCAAATCAAAGCCTTTGTAAAACTTTTGCCTGCCCATGCCCAAGTGTACAGTACCATTACACTTTGTAAAACGTACAATGTTAGAGATCTTGGTTTTTAGTTAGGCCATTTTGATCTTGTGGAATTTTACTTGTCATCTATATATATACACGTATCAGTTTCCATTACAAAGAAGTTCTTAAAAATGTTACTCCATATATGGTTTATATATTATACTAGTATTTGTCCCGTGCGATGCACGGAAAATATGTTATAAAAATATACCCTATATGAGGTTTATTCATATATAAAACTTTTGTTATTTAATAATTATTATGTGTGAATTCCTATGATAAAATTATGAACATAAATATATTTACAATTAAAATAATATTTAAGGTGGGTGATTACTACAAATCTTAAACTATATTAAAATTTTAGTACATAGTATTTAATATTACAAATTTTTAAGAACTTAGTAAACTACAATAGTAATTGAATTACAATTTTAGAGTCACCACGGATCAAAATTTTTAGACCTTTGAGATTTCTAACTCTAGATGTAGCATATACAATTGACCTTCAAAGACCAAAATCACAATCTTAGTTCGAACATTGATTTTTTCTTTCAAATACTATCGAATTAAGTGTGTAATCAATAAAAGATGAGAACTAATAATTCGTTAATATAATCTTAATGTTACTAAGCCACTTCACGTCAATTAAGTTGGAGAGTGTTGTTGGATAGTATCCGATGAATCCACGAATAACGCATCTTTGTCTCCGTAGTCCTCAATATGCACATCAACAATCTTACATATTAGGCCGCCTAGCTATGCCATATATTAATTTCAAACTTATGAACTTTGGGGTTGCATACAATAAAAAGTATATTTTAAATATACTAAGGGTACATTATACATTATATATGTATGTAAGGTACTTTCAATATAAAAATAATGTATTTTTAATATATTAAAAATGTATTTGATATTCATGATCCATACAATTATGTGGACCATCGTTCCTCACAATAATTTGCCAATAGAAATTGAAATATAAATAAATATAATAAATAAATAAGTAAATATATATATATATATATATATATTATTATTATTATTATTATTATTATTATTGTTGTTGTTGTTGTTGTTATTATAATTAACAATATTACTATGGTTTTGTGAAAATTAAATGTTGATTATCAACATTTAATTTTCACAATAACAATATTATTATGGTCTTGTGAAAATTAAATGTTGATTATCACCATTTAATTTTCACAAGACCATATGGCTTTATTATATATAGGATTTATAGGAATTTTCTATGGTATCGGTAGTGTCAGGTATATCTATAAATGTTATTTTATTTTATTTAAGAGTTAATATCATTTTTGTCCTAAATTTATAGGTGACAGTACACTTTTAAGTATTTTTTTTTATTATAATAGTCACTTTTGGTCCTAGTATTATTGACATGATCATTTTTGGTCCTTTATTAACAAAACAGTTTAAATATCCTTAAATACAAGGACATTTTGGTCATCAATTATGGATTTTTTCAAAAATAAAAATAAAAATAAAAATATAGTTGGTCAACCTGCCTTGTATAAAAAGATCGAAATGTCTTTGTATTTAATGATATTTTAACGCTTTTGTTGATGGGCGACTAAAAATGATTATGTTACAATAATACCAGGAACAAATGGGGATATTCTAATAAAAAAAGATTAAAAGTGGACTGTCACTTATACAAGAATCCAATACCGTTCTGTTGTTCGGTATATTACCGAACCAAACTAGTTCGGTTCGGTTTGGTATGGTTCGGTTCGAGAAAACTTAACCGAATTGCCCACCCTTAAAGTTAATTACCAAAATGGTACCTTGACTATAGCGAATTACCAATTTGGTTCCAAATTAACGGTTGACTAACGGTCAAACAAACGGATGACCAAATTGGTTAATATTTTTAAAGTTGAGGGACTTAATTGGTCAAAAAAATAGTTAAGGACTAAATTGAAAATTTTACTATAGTCAAGGGATCATTTCAGTAATTAACTCTTTTTATTATATTTAAAATTTTTATTATATTATTATATAATATTATACATGTTGTAATATTCTAAATAAAATAATTAAAATTTTTAAATATACAATTCTACTTACTTTTCAAAAAATGAACCAAACACACCAAGACAATTTTTCAAAATGCAACCAAACACAGGAAAGGAAAATAATTTTTGAAAAATAATTTATTTTTCAGAAAATATTTTCCAAAAGTCATTTTCCTACTTTCCAAACGGATCCTTAATGGAAATGTAAAAGTATTACATTGCATTATTTCCAAAATTCATTTTCCTAGCTTATAGAAAGATTTCATGTTTGATTATTACTCCGTAATAATTATTATATGGCTTTATAAAAGTGAAAATAAAGAGTCCTTTTGAAGTATTTTCCAACACGTACGTACTAGCTGTTTGCTTCCCAAGTAATGGCCTGTGAAGTTCTCAAAAAAAAAAAAAAAACAAGTAATGGCCTGTGAATGGAAAAATCAATAATTATTGTGTGGACAGTGGTCCACAAAGCTGAGTGGACTACGATCTAAAAACAACATCGTTTCACATAATTTTGTTTTGTTTTTTTTTTTTTTTACGTGAACCATTGCAACATACATTTTTATAATTCATAATGTACATTATTCTAAAGTATAATATATATTATTCTAACTCATAAAGTACATTATATTATCTTAACCCAGAAGTTTCATTACTCTAATACATAATGTGCATTATTCTAACAAATAAAATATATTATTCGAATACATAATGTACATTATTTATAGCTGTGTGGTCTACACAATAATTTGCCTTTAATTTTTTTTTTATTTTTTATTTTTGACAAGATTTGCCTTTAATATAAACCAAAATATGTTTGGGCAATGATGCTTCGTAGCTAGGTTTTCATTGTTATCAAATCATTTAACGTTGGATTCAGTCTGATTTTTGTATGTTTGTTTTATGACCCACATTTCCCAAGCAGCTTGGGAGTTGTATATTGTTTCATTATTCATTACTAAAACCTTTAAGAATGTGTAAAGTATTATTATTATCGTACATAATAATAATAATATGAGAAATAAGATTTGGTATTTTTGAGATACCCCGTAAGCTTATGTCCTAATTACTAATAAATTGATTTACTCTTTACAATGATGATGCACCAATTTATTAATGATTGAAACATACTTCAATCTGTTCTATTTTATGTGTTGGGTTTGATTAACGAGACTTGACTGAAGTTATTTACAATTTAAAAATTATAAGAAAGTGCTAATAGAAATAAGCAAAGAAGAAAGAATTGGTTTAACCAATAAATACTAAGTATGATAGATAAAATGAGACATATAGAGTATATTGGCATGGTATCCTATTAACTCTATCTCGTAACATAATATATAGGATATAAGAATACTATCATTAAATATAAAAGTACACTTGTAATACTTCTCCCAAAAGATCCAACAGAATATTTGGGAAGATAATGTAAATCACGGGTGACTTAATGACTTAGGCCCGCCAGTGCGTATCTACCCACTTTAGGCATAATCCAACACTGCCGCCACTGAGATTCGATTGACATGCTATCCTATTAATACTATCTCGTAACATAATATATAGGATATAAGAGTACTATCATTAAATATAAAAGTACACTTGTAATATTTCTCCCAAAAGGTCCAACAGAATAAGGGATATTTGTGTTAATTCAACTTATTCTTTTGATCTTATGGCATAAACGACGCTGTTTTGCAGAAGGTGACATAAACAACGCATATTTGCTACAGAAGCTCCTCGACACCGGAAACATCTCGGCGGTGTTCATCTCCGGATCAAAAGGAAACAATGCCAACAAACTCCGCCGCTGGCGACCCCTCATTTCAGGGGAAAAAACTGACACTTGAATAATTTAGGGGGGGAGGGAATGTTGTAAGTATATAACTCAAGGGGAAAAATGTTACTTTCCCAAAAAAAAAGAGAGAAGAAAATGACATTTTTACCCTTGATTATTATTATTATTACACAAAACATTTTAGTCTTAAATTTTTCTTTCTCCATGATTTTTAATAATTCTATTCCTCCTTACTGAACAATGTATTTTGAATTCATACTTTATTTCCACCTTATTTTTTTTTCACCAAATTATAATTTATTTTCTCATAATTCATTCTTTCCAACCAAATTAACATTCCAAGAGGCTTTAAAAATTTTTAAAAATTTAAAATTTTCCCACAAAAAAGGAAAAATAAAGCGTGCCCACTACATAAAGCAATAACCGAAAAAAGAATACAAGAAATCTTTTTGCATGTGGGAAATTTGATTTCGAAAAGTTTAATGAATATCCTAGGTTTAGTGCGTGATCCCTGAACTATACATATGCGCGCGCACACACATGCAGCAGCTTTACACACACTCACTTTGAATAAGACATCTCAGACATGCAATCAAGCAACCACCGCCTGGCAACACCCACTCTCCGCCGCAGCAGCATCACCGACGCCGTCACGAGGAGGCTTCCGGCGGCTGCGGCCAATGCCAACAATCCAAATGACGCGATTGGGAGTCTGGCGAGCAATGCTTCTACAGGTGCCGCGAAACTCGCAGAAACCATGTCTGGTTTTCTCAGTGGTCTGCAAATCAAGATACCGCCTCGGCGGCGGCGGCGCCGAAACGGTTTTGACAGTTTCAATAAATTCGACGACAATAACGCGGGCGGCGTTATTAGGAGCTTTGCGGACATGGCCGCCGCCGCCGATACGCCCGCCATGTCCCCGAAGGAAAACATATCCTCGAAATGGCGAGAACTCCAGGGTTGTCGCGACTGGGAAGGGCTTCTTGATCCGCTCCACCCGTGGCTGAGACGAGAGATTATCAAATACGGCGAATTCGCGCAGGCAACCTACGACGCACTCGATTTGGACCAGTACTCCGAGTATTACGGAAGCTGTTTGTACAGCCGCCATAAGTTGCTCGACAAGTTGGGGCTTACGAGGAGTGGGTACGAGGTTGTCAGCTACATCTACGCCATGTCGTCGCACATAGACTACATGCCGCCGGAATGGCTGCTGGAGGGCTCGAGCTCGAGCTACGTCCGCGCCTGGAGCAAAGATTCAAACTGGATCGGATTCATCGCCGTCAGCAACGACGAAGAGACGCGGCGAATCGGCAGGAGAGACATCGTCGTGTCGTGGCGCGGCACCGTCACGCCGTCGGAATGGTCGGAAAATTTGCAGAACAAGTTAGAGCCAATCGGGCTCGGCGACGCCAAAGTGGAGCGCGGTTTTCTCAGCATCTACACCTCCAAACGCGACTCCACAAGGTAATCTATGTTAGATATAAATATACTATACTCCACTTATTGTGATAGTATTATTGTGATATGACCATTTAATATTAACACATATAAAGTACATTATTCTAACACATAAAATATACTCACTTTGTCTCATTTTACCTATCCTACTTTCCTTTTTAGTTTGTCCCAAAATGTTGTCCTCTTTCCAAAATTGAACATCACCATCATTCTACTTTTTCCAAAGTACCCTTATGTTTTTTGCTTTCTTTATTGCTTTTATTTCAAAAATTGAAAAGTGAAGGGCATAATTGAAAAATATATAGCATTTACTTTAATTCCTTAAAAAGCGTGCAAAAAGTAAATAAGACAACCAATTCGGGACGGAGGGAGTATTATTTTTACTCTTAAAATACATTATCTTACCTCAGAATGTTTATTATTCTAACATGTGTACGAAACAATGAATTTTTTTAACATCAAAATGACGTCGTTTTGGATTGTAGTCTGTACAATAATTTGCCACCACCTCATCCGTGAGACAGATCAAGTCGAGATGGAAATTTAATACTTATACTGAAAAATAGAATACTTATAAGGAATAAAGTGTTTATTAATTTATAATGGAAAGTTTTAATAATTTTTTTAAAAAATTAATATTTTAAAATTAATATGTAAATGTATTACATTTTTTCTTAAAAAAAAATAATTATACTTCCCCGTATAAATAACAAATATTTTGTTCCTCATTACTATTACATTTTTTTTATCTTGATCTAACTCGTTTCATAGACAACGATTGGTGAATATTATGGGGTGACTCTCATTCTTTACTTCCAAATTTTACTTGGACATCCAAATTTTGGATGTTAACACTTTTATTGAGCCCACATAAAAAATGTAGCTTAAAATTATGTTGTGCATTCGTATGCACTATGCATGGTGCATACGGATGCAAAAACGACGTCGTTTTATTAAAAACGCGCGACTCACTTAAAAGAAATTTTAGTTTTGATTCCCAGCAACAACATATGAACTAAAATTCCAGAATCTATGAACTAAAATTCCAGAAAGAATGAACTAAAATTTCAGAATGAATGAACAAAAATTCCAGAATCTATGAACTAAAATTTCCAGAATGAATGAACTAAAATTTTAGAATCTATGAACTAAAATTTCAGAATCGATGAACTAAAATTCCAGAATCAATGAACTAAAATTTCAGAATCTATGAACTAAAATTCCAGAATGAATGAACAACATAATGCTGTTGAGGAGAATCGAAACTGATTTTTTTAAAGTGAAATGCGCGTTTTTAATAAAACGACGTCGTTTTTGCATCCGTATGCATACGGATGCACAGCATAACTATCCATCAATGCCTATCACACCACACTCGGAAATCTATTATAGCATATGGAAAATTGGTACAGGTACAACAAGCACAGCGCGTCCGAACAAGCCATGCTCGTCTTACATAAACTGGTGGATTATTTCTACAGAACCAAAGGCGAACTCTTGAGCCTGACCATCACCGGCCACAGCCTCGGCGGCGCACTGGCTGTGCTCAACGCCTACGAATCGGCGGTCCATTTTCCGACCATCCCAGTCGCCGTAATCTCCTTCGCAGCGCCCAGAGTGGGCAACATAGCCTTCCGGGACGAGGTTTACCAAAAGGGCGTGAAAACGCTAAGGGTGACAGTGAAGCAAGACCTAATAACCAGATGGCCCGGCATCGTCTTCAACGAAGGTCTACACAAGTACGGCGACTTCACGGGGCCGCTGGAGTGGGTTTACACGCACATAGGAGCGGAGCTGAAGCTTGACGTTAGGGCGTCGCCATATCTGAAAGGTGGGATAAACTTGTTTGGGTGCCATATGCTAGAGACGTACCTGCATCTGGTGGATTGTTTCTGCAGCTCAAGTGTGAGGTTTAGGGAAGATGCAAAGAGGGATGTGGCGTTGGTGAACAAGGATTGTGATATGCTTGTGGATGAGCTTAGAATCCCTCCAAATTGGTACCAATTGGAAAATAAGGGTTTGGAGTGCAATGGGTATGGGAGGTGGGTGAGGCCTAAAAGGGAGCTTGATGATATTCCTTCTCCTTCTTCTGAGTTGTTTTCATTTGCACGTGATGATGAGGATGTAGAGCAATAATTTAATGTTAATCTTGATCACTTAATCGGCTTCTTATTATTATTATTATTGTTATTATTATTGTTATTGTTATTATTATCATTATTATTATTATTATTATTATTATTATTAGTACTAGTACTGTTGCTATTGTTGTTATTGTTTTTATTATTGTTATTATTGTTATTATAATCATAATTATAATTATAATTATAATTATAATTATAATTATAATTATAATTATAATTATAATTATAACAATAATAATAATAATAATAATAATAATAATAATTATTATTATTATTATTATTATTCTTATTCTTATTGTTGTTGTTGTTATTGTTGTTGTTGTTGTTGTTGTTATACTGATTGTATGGTGCTGGATTTGGCTATGATATAACTTGTTAGAATTAAGCGCATATCACTACGCCAAAAGTTTAACTCACAACGAAGATGTAACTTCATTTTTTAGAGGCAATTTCACTACAAGAAATTTCACATTTAGTGACAACACAAGTTGTCAACAAAACTATCAATTTTGGTCACTAATAAAGTTAGTGACCAATTGTTGAAGTCATCACATGGTGTCACTATATCCCGCGTCACTATTACAATAGTGACGACTTTTGGAATGTTGTCGCAATTACTCAAGACTTTTGTGACTAAGTTTACTTACACTAAAAGTACTATTTGAGTGATAACAATAGAGGTCATAATAAATTTACATTTTGTGACCAAGTATGTCATTACAAAAAAGATGATATAGTGATAACACTTTAGTTACAATAATTGTACTTATTTGTGAGAATTATTGTTGATTTAAAAATTGTTATCAATGACCTAAAAGGTGGTAACCAATAATTAGGTTGAACTTGGGGCCAATCCGGCCGACCCCCAACCTACACCTATCCCATTTGGATCTCACCCATTCTGTAAGTCAGACACGCTTAACCATAGAGTTCTTTGGTTATATGATTGTCATATCCTTCTTAAAGCCAATTAGTGATAAGTATGAGCTCTTTAACATTTGTATTAGAATGAATTGAAACAATTTGACTTGTGGAATTGTTTCTTAGATAGCTTCCGTGAATGATAATCAACTTATATGTCACCAAAAAGGTTAATAAATGAGGGATTACAAAATGTATTATCATAATTACATTTATTTTAAAAATCACTAACTAGTTTCATTTTAATTGACCATAATATTTAATATCTAGTTCACAACAAATTACTTTGGCAGCAACTTGAATGTAATTTTAGTGGCATATATTGATAACAACATAACTTCACACAATATTCATCTATTTAATTATAGTGACAAAGTCATTGTAACAAATAATTACTCATCACAATTATTATAACATTAGTGAGAAAACTTGAATTCAACACAATTATTGTGACAATTTAGTAATTTTGTTTAGGAAAGCATCACAAATTAAATATTTGTAACAACATCACAAAAAATTACAATATGAGTGACAATAATTTTTTTTTCTTCTCACAACCGTATCCCATTTCTAATTGTACTAACTAACTGTATTTTTATTGACAAAAAGAGTTGTCACAAATATATAAAACAGAGTGACCAACAACTATTTGTCACAAAAAAGTACCAAAATTTGTGTCCACACTATATTTTGTCACAATTACATTCGTTCCCACCATAATTATAATGCCGCCAAAATACACATACATTTAGTGACAACAAACAGTAACAACTTAGGTTACGACACTATCATTCTAGTAATAACGACAACTTATTTGTAAAAAATACTTAATTGTCACAATTACCATACTATCTGTGACCAAAAAAATAATTATCACAATTATCATAAATAATAGTGTTGAACTATATTTTAGTCACAAAAAGAATATTATTTGTGACTAAATTACAAAGTCTCACAAAAGATTTGTCGCTAAATATCTTACTTCTTTTAGTGAAATTAAAGTGCTAAATTTGGTTTTTTTTACCGACCTCCACCCACAGTAACCGAGTCCTACTCAATATTATCTATGTTAAATACCTTCAATTATTCACTAAAACATAATGAACCATTCTCCAAATATTTTCCTATGTTAAAACTTCAAAGCCATAGACAACCATAATAACACTACTGGAAATTATGAAATATCCGACCACCTGAAAATGATCTTAAATCAAGTTGATATTAAAAAGTGGTCGGAAATAGCAACAAAGGTTTTTCCGGATACCAAAAGTGGTCGGAACAAGGCTTTCGACTTGATTTAAGATCATTTTTGGGTAGTCGGAAATTCCATAATTTCCTGTAGTGTAACTAGAGCATGGATAATTGAATGATAATCCACAATAGAGGTGAGCTCTTGGAGATTTATATAGTAAATTTATGTTTGAGAATTAAAAACATGTTATTAAATTTAAATAATATTTTAAGAGTTGTGAAGTTAAAATATTATTTTATGTTAAGTAGAAAATATTACTAAAGTTAGTTGATTTTGATTTCGAAAGGTCTTCTGTTAAATTAGGAGAAGAGTTTTAACAAAAGTCTATTGCTTGTTAAAACTATACTTGTAACACCTCCAATTCTAAATACAAGAATATACAAAATATCCTTAGGGTTGGGGTTTAACCTTTTGGAAGAAAAATATACAAAATAAGCTTGCATGGGTAGCTCAACTGGTCATAGAGGTGAAACTTTGGAACAATGACCAGGGATCGAGTCTCACCAGCGGCAGTGTGGGAGCAACCTCTCAAAGTGAAGGGGGCTCCTTGTGCGCAGTGAGCACCGATTTAGATTTAGCCTCTGTGGTTCATGTTCAGTTTGGTGAGTTACCATGATTTACATCCTCCCAAATGCTCTGTCGGGCCGGAGTGTGGGAGCCCTTCGGGTTGGGGTGAGCATTTAGTAGCCTATGTGGTTCATGTTCAGTTTGGTGAGTTACCATGATTTACATATACAAAATAATGAGGTAATTTTCTCAAAATGCGGAAGCTAAACCAAACAGAACTAGAGTGTTGCGCCACACTTAGGTTATTCTAAACACAATACTAAATTTATAACTCAATAAGGTTATTACACCACTTTTATAAATAACCAATTATATCATTTATCAAAAGTCTATCTAACATAAAGGATAGGACTATACTATCTATTCTAGATAGCGCGCTCTCGAGATGGCCTTTACTCCATACCTGAAAACATATTTTAAAGAAATTAGCGAGAAATGCTAAGTAACCGCACTCCAATATGTAAAACTACATACACATACTTTTCATATGCAAATGGGTTTTGAGACTTGAGAATATATATATATATATATATATATATATATATATACACACACACACACACTCAACTCTAATTTAGTAAAACATTGGAGATAATATCAGTTCAGAATCAACTCAATGGAGATCAATAAAGACATGACTTGAATCGATTCACCCACCAAACTCAACTCAAATATGGGATAGAACATAATCAATTAATCATCATAGGATAAGGATTCCAACAACTGAATTCAATCAAAGGGATAACAATATCAAAATGTGAACAGCAAGAAAGATAGATCAATTCACATAATTCAAGTGTAGAACAATTCTCGTCACAATCACATATTCAATATCAAATCTCATGTCCACCCAGGGGACAACATTCTCATAGTTTCAATAATCAAAACGTGGAACAAGTGTGAAGGGTTTCCAGACAGTAATCAAGTCCACCCAGGGGACTAACCAATGGAGACAGCTATAGATGCTTAAGTGTATACATCCCTATTGGGATCTCCAAGCCCCAATAAGTAGAACTAGATCCGACAACCCAGGATATGTTTCGACTAGATTGCCCCGCAATCAAATATCATCTCAAATCCATCAAATAAATTCCCCACACTGTCCATGGTCCCAACATAATGACCTCAACAAGGATTCAATTCAACAAAGGAATCTCATGAAGCAAAGACATTGATATAGGTTCCAAAAGAAGAGTACAACAACTGACAATCTCAAGGAAATATCTCAACATCAACGAATTCTGAAGAAAGTATACAACGAAGATATGATCTCAAAGTAATAGTTCAATATCAAAAGGGATTCCAAAGAGTGCAGCAAATAGTTAAGCTCAGGTCAATAATTCAATAAGAATCAAAACAAAGGATATCAACAAGGATCATATTAGTACCAAAGAATCAACGTTACAAGCATGCAAGTCCATAGAATACTCTCAAGAATTCTCATGAAAGAAATACGAAGGATTCACAACTTAGAATTCAATGATAACTCAAAGGAGTATAAAGATTGGATCTTTACAACGAATCAAGGCTCAAATCCTAACTAATGAACTCATGACACAAAACTCTAGACCCGAATAGAATCACCAAATAGTCAAAAGTACATGGGAGGCAACAAAACAATTCAAGAAGCCAAATACAAATATACTGGCGGGTGGGTTTAGCGGGGGTCAGAGGTCCCGCCGAATCCCCCCGTAGGAACAAAATGGTGGGGTTTGGCGGGACCTCCATCCTTGCCAAACACCCCCATGCATACCTTGCGGGTAGGTTCAGCGGGTGTGCCTTACCCACTGAATACCCCCGCAAGGCCAATAACATGTAGAAACAGTAGGGTTTCGGGAAAAATACACAGAATGCATATTTCGACTTCAACAACCTCAAACTCAACAGTAATCATACCAACAACAAATATGACATGAAATAGAAGAAATGACACATTAAACACAAGTTTACACTTAAGATACAAGCTCTAAAACAAGCATAAACACAAGATTATGCTCAATATATTCAAGAATGTCAAGAACACATATAATGGAGTTTAAAATATTTGACAACGCCAATCCCAGGCTCAACTCATAAAGCCTGTCTATCGCAAGAAATCTGTGAACCAAATCGGACCTTCAATCATTTATCAAAGATATCAATTAAAATTACATTGAGCCATAAAAAGTTTTGAACTCTAGACCTTTCTAAAGGTCAAACACATCCCTGCCAACTAAGTTAATTCCTCTTTTGTTAACTTATAAACATCATTCATTAATCATTAGCCAACTATATAACCCATAATTACCATAATTATCATGCTAAGCAATAAGCACGCCAATAACTATACCCACCATCATCAATAACCATGATCATCATTAACACACAACCTTATCATCATCAACAATTCATTCATCGCCAACAACATTATGGTATCAATCTTAAGCCTCAACAAGTAAAACAACAACTCACCCATACATGATGTCCAGTCCACGCCGCTAAGCCACCCTCGCCGGAAACTCCTCTCAGCCGTACAAGCTACGCCGGAAAAAGAGGTTGTCCGCTGAAGTCGCCGTTGCCGCTGCTTCAACCGCCGCTGCACAAGCTCTGCCATCACTGCTTCCTTGCGTCGAGACTCGAGACTCGAGACACACCCACAGGCCGGCTTCAGGGAGACGTCGCCCCCGCCGCTTCCTACGACGAATCACTCACAGGGTTGCCACCCTCCAGCCATGCTCCCCCATTGAACTAGCCCACCGCTTCCATCTACCGAGAACCACTGCCGAGCAGCTCCGCCACTTCGCCGCTGCTTGAAGCTTCGAGAAAGAGAGATGAGAGGGAAGGCAAACAGCTCGCCGGAGGAGAAACCCAGTCCTACTCTCGCCGGAGCTCGATGACTTCCCGTTGTTGACTGTTCGCTGCCCCACTTCCGCTGGCCACTCACACTGCTAACAACAAAAGAGAGAGATGGATGAAGATCGCTAAAGGGATGGTGTGAGGTAGCTAACAAAGAGAAGGAATGGTGGTTCATGGTCTTGTTTTGCCCAACATTAATTAATATATATATATATATATATATATATATATATATATATATATATATATATATATATATATATAGGTTCTGGTGCAGTTAGGGTGCCCAGGTGCTGTTGTGCGGTTTAATTTGGGTCATTTATCTCGCTTAAATCAACGTCTAGGATTACCAAAATTAAAAAAAAAAAATGTGGTGACAATTTTGTAATTTTTGCATCTAGGTCAAAATTAAGGTGAGCGGTTCTGTGATTAATGTGCAT